>NC_090731.1:174997874-175002874 GCF_036898095.1 Palaemon carinicauda | reverse complement strand
AGGCTTGGGACTTCTAACTCTTCTAGTGCCTTGTGGAGTCCAGTTGAAAGTTTGGTGAACTAATCTCTCTTGACTTACACAAGTGATATTCAGAGTTTCGTTCAATTATGGACATGGTGAATAATTTGACAAAAAGGGGTCTAAAGACACATTGGAATATATATATATATATATATATATATATATATATATATATATATATATATATACATATATATATATATATATATATATATATACATATATATATATATATATATATATATACATATATATATATATATATATATATATATATACATATATATATATATATATATATATATATATATATATATATATATATACATACATATATATATATATATATATATATATATATATATATATATATATATATTTCTTTTCATATCACTCTGGAGCTTTTGCTGCTTGATACACAGAATAGCTCAATATATGTATGTTTGTTTGTGTGTGTGTGTGTTTGAGTGTGTATGTGTGTGTGTAAAGGTGATGATAACGAAACAAATGATTGAAGGAACTCAAAAGAAATGGTTCTATTGTAATCATACTGATGGTTTTTTTTTAATCGATTATCTTTAATTTTTATCTCTAAAATGTCCCAAAATAGCTTTTATCTTCTGCAACTCCCGGAACTCAAGATACAAGATCTTTGGAGACGTTAACAGAGATTGAGGTTAGGGAAAATGTAAATATGAACATATTAGAAAAAGATAAAGACATGGGCAAGACACATAATGAGAATTATAGATAATAGATGGACAAAACGAATAAGAGAATGGGTCACTAGAGATTGCAAAAGAAGCAGGGTAAAGAAAAGACGATGAATGGCGAACTAAGAAAATGTGCGGGTAGAGACTGGCATAGAAAGACCATAAATAGATGCAAGTAGAAGGAAACGTCTGAGGCCTTTGTCCTACAGTGGACTAGTTACTTCGGATGATGATGCTCTTACCTCATCAAAACTAGACTTTCACAAATAGATAATTTATGATAATTCCAAATTTACAATTTACAAATAACAGGAGATTGCAAACATTAAGGATTTTCAAATATTCTTGTCAAAAAATATTCTATTTTCAACAAACTTTGTCAAAATCTTCACTACCATGTAAAAATTTGTCATTCTGTTAAAATATACTCACCCTACATAACAACTAGTTTTCTTCTAATTCAAAATATCCTATGTTTACACATCTAAATAAGCATCAATCGAGGTATTCAATTTCCAATTAATAAAGCTAAATTAAATTGAAAGATTACCCGAGTTCCATATGAGGATGAGATTATGGTGAGTGGTAGATAGAGATGGTTTGGGCATGCTCTTCTCACACCCCAGGAGAAATTAGTTCACCAAACTTTTAACTGGGCTCCAAAAGGCACTAGAAGAGTTGGAAGACCCATGCCTACCTGGCTGAGGACTGCGAAACGTGAAGCAAGAGATGACGCAGGAAGAAGTATTGATTTAAAAGTTCAAGATAGAGACGACTGGCGAAATCAAACCGAGACCCTTTACGTCAATAGGCGTAGGAGGAGATGATGATGATGATGGAATTAAATTGATCGGAATGCAAAGCAAAACGTATTTTTATTCTTTAAATGGTTTCGCAATCTTTACCCCAAAAATATGAACTTTAAAAATAAGGATAATTACAGACACAGTCAGATACCATTTTGTGGAGAACGATTACTCAATTCTTGTTTTAAAGTATATTGCTGTAACTCCTAAAAATAGCCTTTAATAACCGCACTCGGATTTCCCTCAAATCACAGATGTTTCATTGCATAGAATAAACTACAAGTGCGTTTATTGAAGAAAAAAAAAAAAAACCTACAAGTAGTTTAAAAAAAAAACTACAGGTCGTTTTTATTGAAATAAAAAATTACATTTCGCTTTTAATATGAAAAACTACAAGTGGTTTTTATAAATAAAAACTACAGGTGGTTTTTATAAAAAAAAATGCGGGTGATTTTTATATAAAAATACTATAAGTGGTTTTTATAGAAAAAACTATAACTGTTTTTTACTGAAAAAAAAAACTACAAGTGGTTTTATAGAAAAAAAACTACAAGTGCTTTTTGAAGAAAAAAACTAAAAAGGGTTTTTTTTAATGAAAAAAACTGTTTTTTTAAAGAAAAAAAATGTTTTTTTAAAGAAAAAAAACTGTTTTTTAAAGAAAAAAACTAAGTGATTTTTATAGAATAAAAAGTTATTTTTAAAAAAAAAATAAAAGTGGTTTTAATAGAAAAAACTACGTGATTTTTATAGAAAAAAAAACTACTGGTTTTTATAGAAAAATAACTACAAGTGGTTTTTATAGAAAAATAACTACAAGTGGTTTTTATAGAAAAATAACTACAAGTGGTTTTTATAGAAAAACTACAGGTGGTTTTTTTTATTAAAAAAAACTATTTTCATAGAAAAAAACTGCGATTTTTTTTATAGAAAACCCTACGAATTGGTTTTTATAAAAACAAAAAAAAAAACAATTGGTTTTTATAAGATCAAGCTTATGAGCATGAAGATTTTGTCGCATCGTGATTTCTCTACCAATCAAGATAAATGTCAGATGGGACAACCTCCAGTTTGTTAGTGAGTACCTGCATGATATACATGGCAACAATATCCTGGGCTACAGGTTACTATATCCAAAGATCTCTCTCTCTCTCTCTCTCTCTCTCTCTCTCTCTCTCTCTCTCTCTCTCTCTCTCTCTCTCTCTCTCTCTCTCTTTCTCTCTCTCTCATACACAAAAAATAAAATAATAACATTCAAAAAGCTTTGAAGATGCAACCTAGAAATTTTCTCTCTCTCTCTCTCTCTCTCTCTCTCTCTCTCCTCTCTCTCTCTCTCTCTCTCTCTCTCTCTCTCTCTCTCTCTCTCTCTCATACACAAAGACATAATACAAATTAAAAACATTTAGGGGATGTTTTCAATTCTACCTTTATCATCGAAAATATCAACACAACCTCTTTCAGGGGATATTTTTAGCTCAGGGAATTTGGAGTCTGAGAAAATCATGTAAGAGCGATCCCACATAGAATTGGGTAAATTCTGTACACGGTGATGAAAGTTAACACAATGAACTTGTTTCAAATGTACTCAAAAGACACAGTACTTCGTTGCTAAAAGGATTCAACGCGAGGAGGTTTAGTGTGGGACAAAGTCCCACCACAAAACAAAACCAGTATATATATATATATATATATATATATATATATATATATATATATATATATATATATATATATATATATATATAGATAGATAGATAGATACTACATACATACATATATATACATATAAACATACATATATATATATATATATACATATATATATATATATATATATATATATATATATATATATATGTATACATATAAGTAACTATATATATATATGTATATAAAACAGTATTCATACACATATGTATACATATAAGTAACTATTATATATATATATATATATATATATATATATATATATATATATATATATATATATATATATATATATATAATCACAATTTCTGTGTCGTACATTCAAGTGTTACCGAATTAACAAATAATAAAATCAAAGTCCAAGAAAACGAATGCCAGCCTTACGAAAACAGAAATATTTATAATTCAAAATGAAACATGTGGAACATATTATATGTATGTATCTATATAATTATGAAATATTTACTTAAAACAGAAGAGAGTGTTTCGGAAGCGTGTGAAAGGTGATAAAAAGTCCCCACGGATATGCGCATCCTATCATCCAAGTGAAGTCTGTTCAACTCTTAAATTTCGACACCAGCAATATTGCGCCAAAGGCTATTTTAAGCCATGATGATGAGCAGCATATCTTCGGTTTCCTAAAGTTAAAACATATACGTCAGTAGTACATTGAGACACCCAAAAAAAAAAAAAAAAAAAAAAAAAAAAAAAAAAAATAACAACAATGAGGAGTAATGTACTTATTTTCAAAATACGATTTTGATATTTGAAGATTAATACTTGCAAATTATATGAAAAAAAAAAAACAATGATTTGATTAATGCATAAAAAAATATATGCATGGAAAACACTACATTATTCATACTGGTCTATAGGTATATACATGGAAAACGCTACCTTATTTACACTGATCTTAAAGTATATACATGAAAAACGCTACCTCATTTCCATTTGCCTTAAGTAAATACATGAAAAACGCTACCTTATTTACACTGGCCTTTAAGTATACATATGTAAAACGCTATCTTATTTACACTGGTCTTTAGGAATATACATAAAAGCACTACCTTATTTACCCTGGTCTTTAAGTATATACATGCAAAACGCTACCTTATTTACCCTGGCCTTTAAGTAAATACATGAAAAACGCTACCTTATTTACACTGGCCTTTAAGTATACACATGTAAACCGCTATCTTATTTACACTGGTCTTTAGGAATATACATAAAAGCACTACCTTATTTACCCTGGTCTTTAAGTACATACGTGCAGAACGCTACCTTATTTAACCTGGTCTTTAAGTATATACATGCAAAACGCTATCTTATTTACACTGGTCTTTAAGTATATACATGTAAAACGCTACCTTATTTATACTAGTCTTTAGGTATATACATGTAAAACGCTACCTTATTTACACTAGCCTTTAAGTATGTAAATGTAAAACACTACCTTATTTACACTAGCCTTTAAATATATACATAAAAAACGCTACCTTATTTACACTAGCCAGTAAGTATATACATGTAAAACAGTACCTCATTTACACTAGCCTCTAAGTATATACATGAAAAACGCTACCTTATTTACATTAGTCTCGGGTATATGCATGTAAAACACTACCTTATTTACACTAGCCTTTAAGTATATACATGTAAAACACTATCTTATTTACATTAGTCTTAAATATATGCATTGAAGACCCATGCCTACATGGCTGGGGACTATGAAGCGTGAAGTAGATGATGAATGGAA
>NC_090731.1:174987874-174992874 GCF_036898095.1 Palaemon carinicauda | reverse complement strand
TCCACCAAGGAAAATAGCCCGGTGAGGAAAGGAAATAAAGAAATTAATAAATAATATATGAGAAGTAGAATATATAAAATATTTCAGGATCAGTAACAACGTTAAAAAGGATCTTTCATATATAAACTTCGAAGAGAAACTTATGTCAACAGCTATAGAAAAAAAAAAAAAATTACAAGTTTGAATTTCGGAAGTTTCACCGATTCAATTGCCAGATTTGGAAGATCATTCTAAAATCTGGACTCGTCATAAAACAAGTCATGCAAACAGAATTCTCAAATTCCTTATGCACAGCAAGTGTATGTTGTTGCAACTGTTAACAATTGCACTGTAGACGGTCCTAAAGGATATCTGCAAGTTCTTTCTGTTCCTCTTCACTCTTTTACTTCACCTGTTCTTGCTTCCTTCTTTCATTCTTACTATCCTTAAAATATGTTTTAATTGCTCATTATTATTCTTGTAGCTTATTTAGTTCCTTATTTCTTTCCTCACTGGGCTATTTTTCGCCGTTGGAGCCTTTGGACTTGTAGTATCGTGTTTTCCCAACTAGGGTTGTAGCTTAGCTAATAATAATAATAATAATAATAATAATAATAATAATAATAATAATAATAATAATTTACTTCATAGTTACAATTGCCATCTTAAATGAAGAGCATGCTAGCACACTAATACTATTCAGTGGATTCTTTATGTATGTTGCATAAGACTTTTCAAAATTCTGACCATCCTTTGCATTCAAATCTTCCCGGACTGTACCATCCTGTTCGTAATGCTCTGTATGTAGTTAATTATAACAGACATGTCTTATCCACCAAAAGGCTCAATACTACAGAAGTCTAGAAGCTTTATTGCACCTGTGAGTATATTGTGTAATGATCTTCTTAATAAGGTAGTTGAATCGGTGGAACTTCAGAAGTTCAAACTTACAATGAATATTTTAATGTTAAACACTCTCTCTCTTCTTAGATTATATATAATAGCTCAGTTTTGAAGTTGTTAATGACCTAATAATATTTTCCATTAATTATTCATTACTTATGCAGTTTATTCATTTTTTTTTTTTTTATATTTTCCAATAGTTATTTATTACTTCCCATGGAGTTCATTCATTTCCTTATTTCCTTTCCTCATTGTGCTGTGTTTCCCTGTTGAAGCCCTATGGCTTATAGCATCCTGCTTTTACGACTAGGGTTGTAGCTTAGCTATTAGTAATAATGATTAAAGGTTCAAATGTCACTCATGAATGGCAGAGTCAAGGGACAGTGACAACGCCCTAGAGACTGACCATACATACCTATCATCAGCGTCCAAGTAAAGCCCTTCTCCACCAAGCTAGGACCAGGGCGGGCCAGGCAATGACTGCTTATGACTCAGCCGGTAGACACATGAGGAAAGTTAATTTGAAAACACTATTAGTAACTATCAACCTTGAACGTGTCTCGAATTCCCATTCAACAGACTGTCAGGCAGGGCTACTTTTCCAATAAGGATACCCCAACCCTTTAAACGAGATTGAGAAAAAGTAGATAAATTAACCCTTATAGCTACGAACGTGTTGGACCTTTTAGCCTGACAAGGAGATGCGGTAACGTCCCTGACTGGTGATCGCCAGACTGGGATTCGAGTCCCACTCAAACTCCGTTGTTTCTTTTGTCACTGCAACCTCACCATCCTTGTGAGCCAAGGAGTCTATATGTCTACCAGCTGAGTCCTCAGCAGCCACTGCCTGACCCTCCTCGGTCCTAGCTTGGATGGAGAGGGGGCTTAGGCGCTGATCTTATGTATATATGATCAATCTCTAGGGCATTGTCTGCTTAAAGGGCAATGTTACTGTCCCTTGCCTCTGCCATTCATGAGCGGCCTTTAAACCTTTAGGAGAATGTTTAAGAGATAGAACTCGACTTGGTAAGCCGAGGACGAATGTTTAAGAGGTATAACTCGACTTGGTAAGCCGAGGGTGACCTTCAAGCGCCAGGTCTTACGCGATGTGCTGGGGAGGGGGGGGGGGGAGTGACCTTAAGAGAGATAGCACACGAACCATTCTTCATGAATATCTGAATAACAATGCTTAGAACACGTTAACCCTCCGTATATATATCTCTGCCTTTGTATGTCCTTGGCGAGTCCTTTGCATACAGAAACACTATTTTTCTCTATTTTTTTTTTTTATAATCTTTCTGTATTCGTATTCGGTGGGCAGTGGAAGTTTAGCCTAGTATACCAAACTAGAGGAACCGTGCATTACGAAATCAACGTATGAATATAACAGAACCCTTACGCATGTATAATGATGTCCGGGTTTATATTCGGGGAAAAGGTGACTCGGGGAGTACGTAGCTGAATTGTACGTGGATTTTGAACTCTAATAACGACAAATAAAATAATGAAAATATTTTTTTTATAGATAAATATACATAAAAGAAATTAAATACTGCTTACAAGATTTTTAAAATGGATAATGAAATTTGAGGAAACCATGTTCTTATATAGTAAAAAAAAAAAATCTTCGACCGATGAAATAATTAATCTTTTACAATATTGATAACATAAGCAAACCGAGTCATTAATAATGTATGCATATATCCATATATACACTTAACATTTTTTTTATCTTTAATTATTAAAATACATTTAAATTTTATCAATTTCCATTATATAAGTAATTATTCTACACTAAAATAGAGATATGAACTTACAATGTTTTACAAAATCATAAATCAAATTAATTAATAAAAATTTTATAATATACATTAAATTTTATTGTACAAACGTTCTTAACTTAAAATACAAATGTTCCATATTTAAGTGGGAAAAGTATATATATTTCTGAATTTCTTATGTATCAATAACCACACATTGCATTAACGATAAAACTTTTCAATGTTGCAATAGCAAAATGACGAGTATTATAAAACTAGTATACATTTTATTATGAGGCAAGGATCTACCATGATTTCAGGAACATTATAGGTTCTCGTTGTTAGACTATTTTTACCATCATTATTCATTGCGTTAAGATTCATAAGGAACTAATTTACAGTTGTTACCTTGCACGGTATGTGTCAATAAAAGGGAATGATACAAACAAACAAACACTCATATATATATATATATATATATATATATATATATATATGTGTATGTATATATACATATACATATGTATGCATATGTAAATACATATAAAAATATCGTATAATGTATATTATATAATATATATATATATATATATATATATATATATATATATATAGAGAGAGAGAGAGAGAGAGAGAGAGAGAGAGAGAGAGAGAGAGAGAGAGAGAGAGAGAGAGAGAGAGAGAAATGCCATTGCCACGATATAAACAAAAAGTAAACTTCAACAGTAACTCCCAACCCTAACTAGCAAATTTCAAGGACTGCAGGCGTAGTTACTCGCACTCTTAAACAACATTATCTCAATAGGCCTACTGTTAAAGCCTCCGTGAACTTAGAAGCCCCAACGTCAATTGTACCGCCAGTAAGACTTCCACAGCAAATTGGATTACAGATTTCTCTTACCGAGAAATGTCACACGGCGGCACATCAACGGAGTATAGGTCATGAATATATATCACTAACACTCGTGATTTTAATCAATGTAAATATCAACCACAAAGGCATTTAATACCGAATTCTGCCTTGAGAATATATATCCACTGGAATTCGATTATGGTACTATCTTCTGGATGGGCAGAGATTCGAACTCTATGACAGCTTTATGACAGAAAAGTTATAAAATAAATACGTGTCGGTTGCTGTGCTAAGAGTAAGTCTTTTGCAACTTGACCAGCTTTTCAAATACATTGTGCAGAAACAAATATCGGAAATAAAGTACAGATTTTAGATGGAAAACTATGTTATTAGAGTTTATAATGAAAATACCTCTAAACCCAAAACATAAACGAATAAAAATTATACATGTATTTAAACCACCAAACCAACCCAATTAAAACAATCGGGTTTAGGGGAAAATATAATAATAAATTATATATAATTAATTGATTTACCTCTAAATATCATTCTGAAGATGCAGAGATAATTATGATCAAGACCTCCCTACACTCATGATAAACTAAGGAGGACCAGATAATGGCTGTTGATGACTCGAAAGGTGGACTTATGGCCAAACAGGGACGGTAAGAGTAGTGGTTCTTTGTGAAATCGATAACGACGTGAGTAAGTCTCGAACTCTGGACCTACACATTGCGAGTGGTCAATGATCTTACGTAGCTTGTACAGTTGGCTCCAATAATTCCAGAACACTTCACGGGAAGATAAAGAGATGTCTGACAGCTGTACATTGTAGCAGATGTGTTTAGCAAAAGAAAATATTTGTAACGCTGCCTGTAAAACAAAGTCATTTTGATTAATTTTACTAAAGGCTGTTAAGTAAAAACCAATATTTTTCTATAAGGCACTTTGTAATATTAATAAAATTACTTTTGATCACGTGTTTACAACCCAAGTGACTTTCTTTTACAAGCAGCGTTGTCAATTGCTTCTCTTTTGTTAAACACGGCGATATTATTATTATTATTAATATCATTATTATTATTATTATTATTATTATTATTATTATTATTATTATTTACAGCTGTTACATGTCTCCTTACCTTTCCGTAAAGTGTACCGGAATTAATGAAGCCTAGCTGTACTATATATATATATATATATATATATATATATATATATATATATATATATATATATATATATATATATATACATATATATATATATATATATATATATATATATATATAAAACATCATATTTACTTCTTCTATCAACGTGTTTTTTTTTTCTTTTCTTTTTTTTTTTTTTTTTTTACAAATGTGTATGGGTTAAGCGCAGTTCCCTTCTTTTTGAAGGACTTTGCTTTGTCTTTGGGGTAGACTGTAGACCAGAACGGCTGGCCCGCCTTCATAGTTACTTATTATCAGTAAATTTAACTACAATTAAAAGTATACGAGCTC
>NC_090731.1:174977874-174982874 GCF_036898095.1 Palaemon carinicauda | reverse complement strand
TACGGTTCTTTCCCTTTGCCTACACAGACACCGAATAGTCTGGCCTATTCTTTACAGATTCTCCTCTGTCCTCATACACCTGACAACACTGAGATTACTAAACAATTCTTCTTCACCCTAGGGGTTAACTACGGCAATGTAATTGTTCAGTGGCTACTTTCATCTTGGTAAGGGTAGAAGAGACTCTTTAGATATGGTAAGCAGCTCTTCTAGGAGAAGGACACTCCAAAATCAAACCATTGTTCTCTAGTCTTGGGTAGTGCTATAGCCTCTGTACCATGGCCTTCCACTGTCTTGGGTTAGAGTTCTCTTGCTTGAGGGTACACTCAGGCACACTGTTGTATCTAGTTTCTCTTTCTCTTGTTTTGTTGAAGTTTTTATTGTTTATATAGGAAATATTTATTTAAATGTTGTTACTATTCTTAAAATATTTTATTTTTCCTTGTTTCCTTTCCTCACTGAGCTATTATCCCTGTTGGGGCCCCTGGGCTTATAGCATCCTGCTTTTCCAACTAGGGTTGTAACTTAGCATTTAATAATAATAATAATAATAATAACTCGTAAATACCTTGAAAATAGAAGGATTGCTGCAATAAAATACAGTAATCAATTAAAACAATATTTTTTTATTTCCTTTCCTCACTGGGCTATTTTCCCTGTTGGGGCCCCTAGGCTTATAGCATCTTGCTTTTCCAACTAGGGTTGTAGCTTAGCAAGTAATAATAATAATAATAATAATAATAATAATAATAATAATAATAATAATAATATTATTATTATTATTATTAATAGCCGAGCTACAACCCTAGTTGGAAAACCAAGATGCTATAGGCCCAAGTGCTCCAATAGAAAAAAATAGCCCAGTGAGGAAAGGAAATAAGGAAATAAATGATCAGAACAAATTAACAATAAATCCTCCTAAAAACAGTAACAACGTCAAAACAGATATGCCATACTATAAGAAGACTTATGTCAGCCTGTTCACCATAAAAACATTGGCTGCAACTTTGAACTTTTTGAAGTTCCACTGATTCAACTACCCGATTAGGAAGATCATTCCACAACTTGGTCACAGGCGGAATAAAACTTCTAGAATACTGCGTAGTATTCAGCCTCATTATTATGAATAATAATAATACCTAACACAAATGACAACATCTACTGTACACATGAAAACATTAGAACAAAAAATGACCAACTCTCTCCTTTTCTGAGAAATAAGAATTCTGTTTGTACGTAAACGACCTCGATAAGGTGTTTGTGGTCTATCTTCTACCGAGAATCTTTTTGACGACAAGTGATATCATATCCCGTTCCTGTGTATGTATAGATAAGGCAGACTCAGTAAGGCGTCAAAGCTCATTAAGAATTCGGAGCGATGCCACAAAATGATGTTTTAAAGTTGAAAAACTAATTCTGCGAATGATCATATCTGAAGGGCAAAGTGAAATGTCAGTCGCATATTTCAAAAAATACGAAAAGATTAATTATTATTACTATTATTATTATTATTATCATTATTATTATTATTAATATTAATATTTTTATTATTATTAACTAAGATACAACCCTAGTTGGAAAAGCAAGATGCTATAAGCCCAAGGGCTCCTACAGGGAAAAAGTAACCCAGTGAGGAGAGGAAATAAGGAAATAAATAAACGATATGAGAAATAATTTACAATTAATAAAATATTTTAAGGAAATAACATCAAAACAGATATTTCATATGCAAACTATAAACAGACTTATGTCAGCCTGTTCAACATAAAAACATTTGCTGCAATTTTGAACTTTTGACGTTCTACCGATTCAACTACCCGATTAGGAATATCATTCATATTTACAAGCAAGATAAAACGGGTTGTACCTTGTAGAAGGAAAAGGGAAATTAAAGATAAATTTTTCAAGGTGAATTCTTAAAGAAACAAAAGTATAATGATTAAAAATGGTATTGAGATATAAAAAAATGTTTATACCCGGCAAACATGACGATGTGCGTAGTTAATTTGTGTAAATTAATTTAATGCAAGTGCTTTTGGAGTTTTTAAACTATGTTAATTTACGCACATAACATAAATTGAATACATAACATACGCCCACACACACCCATATAATGTATATGTATATATACAAGCATGAATACATAACACACGCCTACACAAACACGTTTTATGTTTGTATGTATGTATATATATATATATATATATATATATATATATATATATATATATATATATATATATATATATATATATATATATATATATATATATATATATACACGCACATACACAAAATGGATAAGTGTGATGTATATGTGGGTTTTGTTACTATTTCGTGCGTGAGTTTCTTAATACTGAATTAACTTTACATGGGAAGAACTCTATCTATATCGATCTATCCATATATTTTTTTCTAAAATACCCTTATTTCATTAAACTTATATTCTACTTCCATTCTTTTCTTTTTTCTTTGCGTTCCGTAAGAGCACTGACATGAATCATTGCTTAATTTTGATTAATATGATCAATATAGATATAGTCTGACATCTTTAATGTCCAGCCATGTGAGATTACCAGTAATTATCGTAAAATATATCCCAACACAAATAGAAATATGTAAATAACCTTAAGAAAACACAGAACGAACTATGAATTACTTTGTGAGAGAGAGAGAGAGAGAGAGAGAGAGAGAGAGAGAGAGAGAGAGAGAGAGAGAGAGAGAGAGAGAGAGAGAGATTGAAATCTATATGGCTTGGTGTATAACAGGGAACATTTACCCTCTATATTTGCAATCATGTTACACACGTCGGTGGAGAGAGAGAGAGAGAGAGAGAGAGAGAGAGAGAGAGAGAGAGAGAGAGAGAGAGAGAGAGAGAGAGAGAATTAAATCATTATGTGACTTGGTGAAAAACAACAAACATTTACCCTCTACATTTGCAATTATGTTACAAACGTCAGTGCAGAGAGAGAGAGAGAGAGAGAGAGAGAGAGAGAGAGAGAGAGAGAGAGAGAGAGAGAGAGAGAGAGATGGCATTGAACTACTTGATACAAAGCCAAGTATGCAAACAATATTTCATTTTAATCACGGGGAGAAAGAAATTAATTTCAATTCCTTTTTCATGACAAAATTGAATATCAGTTTCAAGTTACTGAAAAAAGGGCTATACGTTTAAATGCATTACAAGTTGCTAGGCTGAAAAGGGTTAATATATTGATTCAACTTTGAAAATTGTTAGATTGCACCTTCATAATATATGGCTGCAAATATAAGATATTTCAATAGTTTGTTTTCATTACTCTACGATTAAAATTGTGGCCAGGAGGCTGTTCACAAACACAAAGAGGGGGTAAAACATAACCTCCTTCCAACTTCGTTAGCGGAGGTAATAATGGAAATAAGTAAAAATATTTTGTTTGCAGCTTACCAAGTCATCCTAAAAGGAATAAAACTGAAGACACAACCTAATAAAATACACAATTTGCTCTCAAGCACTGTATATTTTCCTAATACAACCGAATGTTCAAAGATATCAAAATAATGGAAATAAGTAAGAATATTTTGTTTGCAGCTTCAAAAGTCATCCTAAAAGGAATAAAACTGAAGACACAACCTAATGAAATACACAATGAGCTCTCAAGCACTGTATATTTTCCCTAATACAACCGCGATGGATCAACGCCCTTGAATCGAATGTTCAAAGATGTCGAAAATAACTAGAGTGGAATCTCCTTTTTAATGCGACAGGGTGGATCACTGAACGCATAAGAAGGCGGACTATATCATCAGTAATCTAAGGCAATTTATAAAATCACGAGTCTACACCCTGTGATTCCCCTGATTCAGCAAGATTATATTTTCTATTCCTGCTTCTCAGAAACAATAATGGCAGATACTGATGTCTACGAACCAGGGCTTCGACAGTCATAAAAGTCTGTTTGGATATATACTTCTATAACTCCATTGTGAACTAGACAAACTTATAGGTTTAAAAAAGTAAAGACTTCTGGGATCCTCCCACTAGGGGGCTGCATCCCCCTTTGAATTTGTTCGTCAAATATTTCCAAGTTTATTCGTAATTTTACTCTAGTAAATATATTGTAAAATTTCTATCATTATACTAGTCTTCCGTCTAGAAAATAGCCCGGGTGACTAACAGAATTCACAAGTCGTGTGTGTATACCGTATGTATATATATATATATATATATATATATATATATATATATATATATATATATATATACGTAAATAAATAAAAGGAAACTATTATATACATATATGTATATATATACATATATATATATATATATGTGTGTATATATACATATATATATATACATATATATATATATATATATATATATATATATATATATATATATATATATATATAGAACAACAAACCCTACTACTCTTTGCCATATAAATTCATACATTCAGCCATTCACTAGTATTGAATTTTTTTTTTTAACAATGTATTTTTTGTATCTTATAAAAGACCCTTTGAAAGTTATTTCATGACATTACTGGAACAACATCTAAAAGAAATTAGATGGAATAGCCATATATAATAAAATACCCATATAATTCCTAATATTTTCCGAAGCTTTGCAATCCTTATAGTTTATTTTGGCCCATTAGCATGAGTTTCGCAATATGTGAAAACGGGAAAACTTAATCAAAATGAAATCGTTTTAAATCACCTCCGCAGTAAATCGTTTCAAGTCACCCCCGCAGTAAGAACTTAGGATATCCTTTGATATGAAGGATATAAAAGGATGAGTTCATAGGTCAGAAGAAAAAAAAAATGGCTACATGAATAAGAAACGGAAATTATTCAACAAAAATAGGATGATACTCCGGGTATAATGTTATTCAATTTATGTTGAAATACTATGAATAAAATCCAAAATAAGTCCGTTTCCTTTACATATTTTTACAGTATAAAATATGGGTGTTGTTTATATCTCTAGACAAAAACTGATATTATCAAAATAC
>NC_090731.1:174965374-174972874 GCF_036898095.1 Palaemon carinicauda | reverse complement strand
TTTCTCACGTTCTCTAGGTATGGAATACGTTTATAGCGTATAGCATCTTGTTTTTCCAACTAGGGTTATAGCCTAACTTGTATTATTTTTATTAATAATAATAATAATAATAATAATAATAATAATAATAATAATAGTGAAAGAAGTGAATGCAGACACACCATATCGTGAAGTCATTATCATCTCCTACTACGCCTACTGACGCAAAGGGCCTCAGGATTCATTGGCTAAATTCATCAAAGGATAGCCAGTTCCTTGAAATGCGCAGTGCCTATCTAAGGCAAGTGACCCCTGTCGGGCCATACTAATTCTAGTAAGATCATCCACCAGACATAAGGAGTAGAAGCAGAAAAGACATCTTGTTTATCGCCTTTAAATACCATCCGTCACACTTCTGCCAGTGACTTCATCGAGATTTAGGAGGGCATTTCCTTCACATTTAAAGTACTCGTTATTCCAAAAGTTGCTCATCCACTATAATAATCGTTGGTAAATATGGACTACTAAGATATACTGCCTAACACGTGGAAGTAGCTAGGCGAAAATATTACACAATGTGCAGCTCAGGCCATTTCAAAATGTAGAAAAATATATAAAGTCAAGACTATTGTTTATTATAGATTCATCAGCCAAAGATAGAAGTTACAGTTATAAGGTAAATCTGTAAACTACGGTGTAAAAACATACCACAATAGTAAGAAATTTTCCCAATTCCCAATAATATTGCAACCAACTCCAGATAAGATAACATCTCACTGAAAGATATGTCTTGTTGAAACCATACCACTACTTAAATAGAATAATTATGAATTATGACAAAAATATTGAACAATGAAACTTGATATCAAAGCTTTACACGAACCTCGTATCATCCCATCCCTACACTTCCTTAATTGAAACCCAAATCAAATCAAAGGCCTATTAAGCTCACTTCGGTTACCATTCTATTTTCCACTTCAATTATGTAAAATAGTCTTTTTTTTTTCATTTCTAACTAGGGAGTGATCTCAGAAATTAATACAGCCACACCAGAATTCAGATTTTGTAATGTTAAACAAAAACGTTCTTAGACGCTTTAAACGAAAAACCACAAACTCAACTGATTGAATTTAGAGAAAAAATACTGGGTGCCATAAGGAAAAAATAAAAAAAAGAGAGAGAGAGAGAGAGAGAGAGAGAGAGGAGAGAGAGAGAGAGAGAGAGAGAGAGAGAGAGAGAGAGAGAGAGAGACCGATTCTTCATCCAATTTCGAAATCAGTTTTAATTAAAACTGCGTACATGACATGCCTGTAACATTGACAAACATCCAAAGAATATGACACTGAAGCCTCACAATAAATCTGTTGCAATTAGCAGGCTAGGCTTCTTCTATTAACGTGTTTTACTCATTTTTTTTTTCTATTTTGTTCATCTGTCTCATTCTCTTAACTAACATATAAATACCTGATGCTATCAATTCGAGTTCCTGGTGTGGAACAGAAGCCATTTTGGCAGACAGCTACATTTAAGGGAAAATACAATTTAGATAACGTTCTGGTGTTTTTATCCAGGCTTTACTTTATGTAAATAGAATGTAGGCTGTATATTATTGCTCTGATTTGCATATCATGTTGTGAACTGAAATTGTTTCACCATTTTGTGAACTAAAGATTTTTTTCTCCCAATTGTATGGGGTAAGCCCGGTTGCCTTCTCTTTAAAGAACTTTGCTTTAGCTTTGGGATAGACCGTAGTCCCGATCAGCTGCCCTGCCTGACATCGCTTAGACCCCGGTAGCGTATGTTCATGTTTTGTACCAGTCACCAGCGTCCTTCCTCCTAGCAGAGAGGCGTCCTGGAGAGGTTAGGTCGACAGTTCGAGACTTGTGAGGTGCTAGGCAAGGGTGTGCAAATAATTCCCCATTAAAATTACGGTAACATGCTATCAATAATGAAATTTACATAGTACTGGAGTCTCTCTTACTCCCTCTTTTCCTTCTATCTTCCTGGCACACACATGCATGCACACTCCTTCCCCTTGTGAATAATTGAAAATCAACTGCCGACATAATTACCTCAGCCAGCTAAGTTAGATGGAGGTTATGTTTTACTCCCTGTTTGTGTGTGCATGTTTGTTTGTGAACAGCTTCCTGGCCACAATTTAAATCGTAGAATAATGAAACTTGCAGGGATTAACTGTTATTTGAAAAGCTGGAAATGATTAAATTTTGGAAGGTCGCAGTCAAGCAAAATGTCCAATGCACGTAATCAGCCATACGTTTGGACATTCAATACAATTCGAGGAGAAGCGAACTGAAATCTAATGAAACGTTAAGTAAAAATATTATTGAAAAATGCAAAATACAATATTTAAAACGTTGAAAATCTCAATGAAATGTGCATTCTCAACTAATAAATAAATTACAAAAAAATTCTATGAACTGTTAAGTCAAAATATTATGGAAAAATACAAAATAGAATTTTGAAAACGTTAAAAATGTCAATACAAGAGGCACTCTAAACTAATAAACAGCTTAAAAAAAATATCACGCTAGTACAAAACATATTAATGAGCTCCTGTGAAGTCAGTCGAGGGAGACATTGTTGTTTACATTTACGGAAATTGTAATCCCTTTTAGGCACACACACACACACACAAAAGTAAACAGGCAGTTTAATTGCAAATATTACGACTTATTAAGCTTACAGTTAATTCTAATAATCAGGCCTCTCCATCATGAGGCTCAATACTACACAGTATTCTAGAAGTTTTATTCCAGCTGTTACCAAGTTGTGGAATGATCTTCCTAATCGGGTAGTTGAATCAGTAGAACTTCAAAAGTTCAAAGTTGGAGCAAATGTTTTTATGTTGACCAGGCTGACATGAGTCTCTTTTTACAGATTATATATGAAAGATCTATCTTAATGGGTTTACCGCTCTTGAAATATTTTATTCTAATTGTTTATAAATTTTCATATAGTTTATTAATTTCCTTATTTCCTTTCCTCACTGGGCTATCTTACCCTATTGGAGCCTTTGGGCTTGCAGCATCCTGCTTTTTCAACTAGGGTTGTAGCTTAGCTAGTAATAATAATAATAATAATAATAATAATAATGGTCTTCATACTGCTGCCCTCCAAAGACCTTTATCAAGTATCCTTGATTCAAGAAAGACACTTGCATATCTAAAAATAGTCTTGCTTTTACTGCCTACCTATATTCGGGGGTTTGTTCAATACAAATTCAATCGATACCAGAGGTTTTTCATTCCTTTTTTTTATTTATTTATTTATTTATTTTTTTTTTTGTAAAATTTGAAATATTCTGCTAGGTAGAACTGTGTAAACTCACTTCTTTTCATGCATTTATTATGTTACTTTATGACGTCATTAATATTCTAATTTATCCAGAAAACCTTTATCCCATAAAGGGATTTAACATTAATAAATGTTTTTCGAAAGTGATTCATAGATGAAAATGTAAAAAATGTCTGGTTCGGTTAGTTTCATATAATATTCATTAACAAATATATATCTTTTAAAATCAATATTTTTTAAAAAGTAATTCATAGATGAAAACTTGCAAAAAAAGTAAAATTCGGTTAGATTCATATAATATACATTAATTCAATTATGTATCTTTTAATACCAATATTTTTTTTTTTAAGTAATTCACATATGAAAATGTTAAAAAAGGCCTAATTCGGTTAGTTTCATATAATATTCAATAACATAATCAGCTTATTTCTCGACCTTATGCTCAACCTTGACCTTGACCTTTAACCTTCATATGTATTAATTTGCATGGATTTTCATACACTCAAAATAGTGAACAAATTTTCAATGTCCAAACGTATGGCTGATTACGTATGGCAAATTACATAAATAAAAGATAACCTCTTGGTTTACACTGAGACGCTTGTATCCAAAACATAAAAAATTGAAAAAATAATTAAATAAATAATATTTACGTTCTAGAAACGAAATCTCTAATCCCGCCTTGGCTACATTCCAAAAACAAATTTAACACAGCCAACCGGAGTCCCTCTTCGCCATATATTCCAGTTAACATCTCATTAACCTTCTTCTATGCCTCAAATAACCAGAGGTCATTATTCTTTACCCCGGAAACATATGCAAATGACCTTATTGTCTCAAGCATACATATATTGTGACATGTCATCTCTTTACGTCATGGAAATATGATAATATCCTGGTGAACTGCCAGTGGCTCTGGGGATGTCATTGAAATGACAATGGTTTTATCCAAACGATAAAGACATTGTTAAGGGCCAAGGTTCCGTAATACTCAAATCCTGGCTATGACTGAACAATGCATGAACATTATCTCGAATCATTTTATTACCGGGAAAACATATGTGGAAATAAATGCGTCAATAGCGTAAAAAGAGTTCTTCGACCATGAAAATTAGTTGACAAAATAAAATGACCCATAATGGAATTTGCATAAAATGGGACAATTTTCTGAATCATCATGGTGGTATTAACGCAGGCTCAATACATAAATAAATACATACATACATATATATATATATATATATATATATATATATATATATATATATATATATATATATATTAACACACATGTATATGATAATAGATGGACATTGGGAATAATAGAATTAATCCCTAGAGATTGCCAAAAAAAAAGAAAAAAAAAAAAAAACAGATGAAGGAAGAGAAGACGATGGATTGATAAATTAAGAAATTTTGCTGGTATAAGCTAGCATGGAAAGACCAAAAACAGACTAGAGTGGAAGGACATATCTAAGGCCTTTGTTCAGCAGTAAACCAGTTGCAGCTTATGATGATGATGATGATAATGATATAGTGTGTGTGTGTGTGTGTGTGTGTGTAAATATAAAAAGCGATTAGATCCTAAATGTTAGAACATCACATACTTAAAAATATTACAAAAGCTCTGATTAAGGCTCTAGTTACTCAGGAAACTAAGTACTTTTGTCCTTATTTAAAAGTTTTATTCCAGCTGTGACCAAGTTGTGGAATGATCTTCCAAACCGGGTAGTTGAATCAGTAGAACTTCAAAATGTTTTTACGTTGAACAGGCTAACATAAGTCTTATTATAGTTTATGTATGACATATCTGTTTTGACTTTGATACTGCTTGTAGAATTATTTATTGTTAATTTGTTCTCATCATTTAACTATTTCCTCATTTCCTTTCCTCACTGGGCTATTTTTCCTTGTTGGAGCCTTTGGGCTTGTAGCATCTTGCTTTTCCAACTAGGTTTGTAGCTAGGCTAGTAATAATAATAATAATAATAATAATAATAATTCTACGATAACGGAGAAAGTAAAGCTTCCAGAGCTAAGAATGGTTGTAAACAATACAAAGAACATCCCACTTAGAAGCATGGAAATATCCGAGTCGGTAGCTTTTTTTTATATATACGACTAGACATTGTTCTCAGCTATTAATGAGTGACCATTAAACCAATATAATAGCTACTGTTGATGAAATCCAGGTAGTTTATTGCGTTAGACAATTACAGAATATATAACTCGTACTATGTATCATTATTATCATTATTATTATTGTTGTTATTATTATTATTACTTGCTAAGCTACAACCCTAGTTGGAAAAGCATGATGCTATAAGCCCACGGGGCCCAACAGGTAAAATAGCCCAGTGATGAAAGGAAACAAGGAAAAATAAAATATTTTAAGAACAGTAACAACATCAAAATAGATATTTCCTACATAAACTATAAAAACTTTAGCAAAACAAGAGGAAGAGAAATTAGATAGAATAGTGTACCCGAGTGTACCCTCAAGCAAGACAGTGGAAGTCTCTTCTACCCTTACCAATGGAAAGTAGCCTCTGAACAATTTAAGCGCAGTAGTTAACCCCTTGGGCAAAGAAGAATTGTTTGGTAATGTCAGTGCTCTCAAGGTGTATGAGGACAGGAGAATCTGCAAAGGATAGGCTATTCGGTGTATGTGTAGGCAAAGGGAAAGTGAACCGTAACCAGAGAGAAGGATCCAATGTAGTAATGTCTGGCTGGTCAAAGGACTCAATAACTCTCTTGCGGTAGTATCTCAACGGGTGGCTGGTGCCCTGACCAACCTACTACCATAACACTTAAGTTAAAAACATATTTATACTGAATAGTGAAAACAAAAATAATGATCTTAAAAGCACCATGATATGAACATCGGTTTATATTTCCACATGCAATTAATCAGTCAAATTTCTTTTACTAATCACAGTTTATTGATTTTTTATAAGTTGTTACTTAATGACCACATTTTTAATTTTCTCTTGGATACCTTCAAAGCAAGGAGCTTAGATTTCTATGTGATAAATGTGGGTTTGTTTAAGGTTTCGTAATCGTACTTGTAGTTCAACATTTCCTCAATCTAAGCTTTTCTTTCTTTTTTTTTTCAGTGGTACAGCGCTGGAATTAGATTTTCGTGGATGTGAGAGACCGACACCAAAGGAACTCCAGCTGAAAAGTTGCTTTATAAATTTCCTTTTGGGATATTAGGTTTTTGCATTGGAGAACTTTTCCAAAAAGTTAAGGAATGAATAAAGTTGGAAACTTCAAGCAATGAACATTTGTTTTTATAAGTTTCAGAGCCTTTACTGTTTCAAAAGATAAGACATAATGGCACAATTGGGATAAGTTTGAAAAAAAAAATTATAATTATTTAATAATTGTTCAACGGCCTATTTGTTATAGAATGCGAATTAAAAAAAAGATAATTGCATTACAATTACGTTAACAGTTATAGACAATACAAAAGAATGGAAAAAGGGATGATAAAATATTTCATCATTATTAATTTAGTGTGAGCAAACACTCGTTTATATCAAATGAAATGCCGTAACTTGGAAAGCAAGTAGCAATGCGTTTAAAAACAACAAGTGTGAATAAGAAGTAAATAAACAAAACACCAAAATACAACATTACACATACATAAAAAGCGCTTTAATGTTCCAGTCTAACATCAATACCACTACCAGGAAGGTAATTCCACTAGTGCTGACCTAACCTATATAATAAAGAACAAGCGTCTAATTATATATATATATATATATATATATATATATATATATATATATATATATATATATATATATATATATTACTGACGTCCCTTATATAATAAAGAGCAAGTGTTTATATATATATATATATATATATATATAAAAATTTTTGCTGTCACCCTCAGGGAGGAGAGGGTATAGTCATACCCTGGTGAGAGGGGGTACCCCGAGAGGTACAATTAGAAACCACACTCCCACAAATTGCCAAAACCCTAGGGATGTATTAAGGAAAAGGACGGGGTGGGAAGAGCTGAATCTGTGTGACAGCATATCTATCTAAATATTTAGACGTCATTTTTGACAGCTCGGGTACACTAATATATAATGATATCTAAGTGCAGTGGTTAATTTAATGGTCTGTATGTACTGATTTTCTACATGTTACTAAAGGAGCAACCATGTACAATGGTAAAGAATAGTAGGTCAA
>NC_090731.1:174952874-174955374 GCF_036898095.1 Palaemon carinicauda | reverse complement strand
AGAGTCTCTTCTACCCTTACCAAGGGGAAAGTAGCCACTGAACAATTACAGTGAGTGGTTAACCCCTTGGGTGAAGAAGAATTGTCTAGTAATCAGTGTTGTCAGGTGTATGAGCACAGAGGAGAATCTGTAAACGATAGGCCAGACTACTCGGTGTCTGTGTAGGCAAAGAAAAAGAACCGTAACCAGAGAGAAGGGTCCTATGTAGTACTGTCTGGCCAGTCAAAGGACCCCATAAATCTCTAGCGGTAGTATCTCAACGGGCGGCTGGTGCCCAGGCCAAAGTTCACCATTAGCCCTACATTAAGGGGTCGGTTGCCTGATGCGTCCTCTCCAATGCCTTCTATCAAAGGCATCTCTCCAAACTTCTTCTCTCCATATTATCCTTCACCTTATCTAGCCATCTGATTCTCTGTTATCCCTACATTTAAGGGTCGGTTGCCTCAAGCAACATCTCCAATGCCTTCTATCAAAGGCATCCTCTACCACCAAACCTCTTCTCTCCATATTATCCTTCGCTTTATCTAGCCATCTGATTCTCTGTTATCCCTACATTTAAGGGTCGGTTGCCTCACGCAACATCTCCAATGCCTTCTACCAAAGGCATCTTCTTTCACCAAATCTCTTCTCTCCATATCATCCTTCAACTCACCTCGCTATCTAATTCCCTCACCTAAGGAGTAAAACGAATCGAAGAAAGAAATAGAATATTTTCCTTACCGTTGATTATATAGGGGAGCTTTTCTGGGAGGCCATAGAGTGAAATATTACGAAAGATGATATATGCCATACGGGTATAAATAGCATGCGAAGAGCTAAGTGCACGAAGGGACAAAAGGTCAGGATTAGTCATTCGATTATACTCTAGTTCACAAGACTGCTTCTCTCCTCTTAACGCCTTTTGAAACAAATACACATAACAAAATACTCAACCTACCTAAAAGAATAAAATGCCCTAATGTTTGTCAACATAAGAAAGGATACTTAAGAACCATGATAAAAAGTAGATTAAATTGTACTGTATGCACTACGCTGACGTTGATATTAGAGGGCCTCTTACAATATTACGATTAATTCAGTCAGATTACATTGTACCACCAAGTTTATATCTGTTAAAGTTCGCTTAAAGACAAGACTTATGGTCGAAGAAAACTACCAACGGTTGACAGTGAGAATAATATTTACATCACGTAGAAGGAGACAGGACTGCAACTTGATATTGTGAAAGTCTGGGATTAATTAACCAACTAGGAAAATATACTTTCAACTTATTCTTACAAAACCTTGTTGATTCATGCACCTATTTCATTGTTTGTCTGACTGAAAAGAAAAAAGTAATTTTCATAAGCACAACTAACAATTCTAATGTACTTTTATTATTGGCACTTGAATAGTTGAGGGAATAAATTACATCAACACCAAATATCTAACATTTTGGGTTTTGTTTTATAATTTTCTAATACAAATATCATACATTTTGGTATATTATTTGTTTGCAATGAAGCTATGCAAAAGTAATATGAATATATCAATAAATAAAAAGAAATAAAAGGGAAGTTAACTGCTGTAATGTCGGTCATTCATAATTTTCAGTTTTCCTCTATAAAAATTGGCTTAATTCATCTCTACTGTCCAATACGTGTTCCTTTAAAGATCGCTCATGAATAGCAGAGGCAAAGGACAGTACAATACCCTTCAGATTGTTCATATATACATATGATCAACGCCCAGGCCCCCCTCCATCAAGCTAGGACCAAGGAAGGCCAGGCAATGGCTACTCATGACTTAACAGGTAAACAAAGCTCCCCCTTGCTCACAAGGATGATGAGGTTGCAGACACTACTATAAACTATCGAACTTGAGAAGGTCTCGAACCCATGGCCAACCGATTGCATGCAGGGACGTTTCCAATAGACTAGCACAATCCGTTTCATTTACTTTATTATCATTATTATTATTATTATTATTAATTGCTAAGCTACATCCCTAGTTGGAAAAACAGAATGCTATAAGCCCAGGGGCTTCAACACGGAAAATAGCCCAACGAGGAAAGGAAACAAGGAAAAATAAATTTGATCTATGCTTCGCTTTTCGAGGTTAATTCAGTCCGTTACTATACAGTCCTTTGCTATCCATTACTTTTAGCCCCCTATCAATGGCTTAGCTTCAGTTTCAACTCAACAACTTTATTTCAGCCTTTTTTCGAGGGATTTCGTTTCAGTTCCTAAACAATAGTTCCAATCCTATAATTCCGATTCATTCGCTTTTCAAAGGATTTCATTCAATAAGGTACTGCACTAAATACAAAAACCCCAATGCTCAAACAAAAGGATATTTTATTTCCAATTAAATATCACCAAAAGTCATTGAAGGAAGCAGTTACTGAATCTATCCTGGTATTCATACATACATATTCAGTCATTAGAATTATACTATCGCCAATTCAATTCACACGCAAAATTTAATAATCTAGCATAAAAAGTAAATGACGATTAGTAGA
>NC_090731.1:174934476-174947374 GCF_036898095.1 Palaemon carinicauda | reverse complement strand
TACAAAGTCGTATAAAATCTTGTTTAAGTCGCAAAAAATTACAATTATTTTACCACCAAATGAAGAGAGTGTGACTTGATGCTTATATATCCGTGTCATGAAGAGACCGAACCCACGAAAATATACAATTACTTCGACTAATTTAGAATAGGTTTATGACTGTATCACTCTATTGTGAAATTCATGAAATCTGAAAGATGCCAAAAAATACAATTGGTTGATTTCCATTTAATTAATTATTTCAAATTGCTCTCAAATATAAATTGTCATTTAATATATATATATATATATATGTGTGTATATATAATATATATATACATATATATATATATAGTTGTTATACATCTTTAATACATCCTGTACTTAATGTTAAAAGTGTCTTGTTTCAGTTCCAGTTCCATCCCAATAGACGCTCACCAGAACGTCAGCCTGGTAAGCCCACCCCTGCAATGCGGTGCAGAACCACAGAAGTGGCCTCCCCAGTAAACATATTAAACTTACATTCACAAGCGGGAACCGATCTGCTGCCATGCGAATGCTAGGCGAACACGTTAACACTGTACTAGCCAAGAGCTTGTACAGAAGTACAGTTAATTCTAACAGACATGTCATCTCCATCATAAGGCTCTAAGTACTGCTCAAGCTTTATTCCAGCTGTGACCAGATTGTGGAATGATCTTCGAAAATGGTTAGATAGATGGTGGGTTTAAAAGCACTGCTGGTACACACAATTGAAGCACTTGTGTGTGTGTATATATATATATATATATATATACAGAGAGAGAGAGAGAGAGAGAGAGAGAGAGAGAGAGACCACACGCCTTTAAGTGATCGACTTGGAACAATGGGAGGTTTTAATAAGGCCATTGTATTGAGTAATATGACCGTGGGATGAATGTGACGTCACAAGACCCTCACTTTGTTTCTTCTTCTTCGGTCCAAGATGGCGATCATGATGTGGTCAAGGTGATGACGAAGATGACTATTACGATGGACACACTTGTTTGCCAATCCGTCTGTTGTTAATAAAGGTTTGAAATGGATGGATGATTGAAATGGGTGGATGGAATGGGTGATTAACTCGGTGATGAACTACACGACGAAAGACTAGGTGAAATTACGTGTTTCTTAATGGATTCTTGATTAAGTAGATCATTTATATGGATTGTTGGATTAACGCCAATTTTTTGTTAGGTTCAAATTGATGGAAAATTTGACTGGGGACGAGAGTAATGTTGGAGATGTCAGTGAAATTCACTGTTGTTAAAATAGACAAATATTAAATGCACTAGTGTATGCCAACCCGTCAAAAATGACAGCTAAATATTTAGATCTGCACACACACACACACACCCCAGTTTCACCAGGGTATTATTACTCCCTCTCTCCCCTAAAAGAGCGACGGAAAGAGTTGAGCGTGACGGGAAAGATATATATATATATATATATATAATATGCAGACACTTACTCTTTAGTATATAAAGTACGTTACTTAGTTTTAAAGAAAGCACAAAACAAAAATAAAAAATAAAAAAATAAAAGAATAAGCACCGATTTAGAGAATATAAGAGCATTAAACTAATAACTATGATGTTTGCTATAATTCTACTGAGGAAATAACTATGAACATCAAAAGTCACAAGTAAGATACCGTAGAGTACATAAGTAAAAATGCCTATCTCAGTATAACAAATTTATTACTACAGTATAGGTATAACATGTAGCCACTATAACAATAAAAAGAGAAATATTACATCCATAAAAGTGAGGGAGATAAGAGATTCGAGTAAAGTAGCTCTTTATCCTCAAATAGGCCTAATTTTCCTCTTTATCGTTATCCTTTACGTACGCTGGGATATCTAGGCAGGAAAAATTCTTATAACAGATTATCTTCGATCGCTTCTCTTCAGAGAGAGAGAGAGAGAGAGAGAGAGAGAGAGAGAGAGATTTCAAGAAAGGAACGACGTTATGTGGACCGTGATCTGGAATATTTTTCCTTCGTTCTTTACACTTGTCGCTGATAAACTATATATATATATATATATATATATGTGTGTGTGTGTGTGTGTATGTAAAATATAGGTGTTAATCTTATGTTCCCAGATGACAATTTAATAAAAAAATATATGTGAACTAACCTTACGTTCCCAGATGATAAATTTCTTTAAATAGAAAAAAAATATATGAGCGCGCTCTCTCTCTCTCTCTCTCTCTCTCTCTCTCTCTCTCTCTCGTGGTCGTTTCCCATAGACCGGAATGATCATCCAATCTGCTTTCTCACTCGAAATCTTTTTTATATTTTTTTTCCTTTCAGACCTCTCTCTCTCTCTCTCTTCTCTCTCTCTCTCCTGGTACGTTTCCCATAGACCGGAATGATCATCCAATCTGCTTTCTCACTCGAATCTTTTTATATTTTTTTCCTTTCAGACCTCTCTCTCTCTCTCTCTCTCTCTCTCTCTCTCTCCTGGTACGTTTCCCATAGACCGGAATGATCATCCAATCTGCTTTCTCACTCGAAAATCTCTCTCTCTCTCTCTCTCTCTCTCTCTCTCTCTCTCTCTTTGTGGGGTGGTGTGGGACTTTGATGATACTGTGGTCTTTTTTGTCCCCGGAATCGTTTCTCTCCACACCATCGTCCTCCAAATCAAAAGACCTTTTACAAACTTTTCTCCAATTTTCCCTTGGGAGCTCAACATTTCACATCCCAAAAACATAGTTCTACTTTTTAAGTAAAGAATTAGAAAGCTTTCTTCATGGTGGATTTAACTCTCTCTCTCTCTCTCTCTCTCCTCTCTCTCTCTCTCTCTCAAGACCATAAATAATTTATTTCAAGTTCAGTTACGTAAAGATATATGAAAATAGCACAAAGGAAAAGAAAATTTACTCAAAGCTCTGCACTAAATTTACCTTTGTTCTTCTATTTCAACTACTAATTAAAAAGTCTTAAATCGTTTTTTGTTTTGGAAACTATTTGGAAAGTATTCCGTATACTCTTTGAAGATACGAATTCGTACCCTAACGAAGTTTTGTTCAGCGAACTCGAAAAACTAAACTTTTAAACAGGTAACAAAAACTATGCATACGTTTGCTCTCCTTCCTCTGTTCTTGCGTTCCATTTCATCTCCTCTCCTCTCTCTTCTCCCAATTGGACTACCAGTCTCTATTCGACAGAACTTGGGATGCAAAATTCTCTTCTCGCACCAATTCATCACCTGCCGTCTGAACGCTTTTTCGTATCTGAAGACTTTTTTTTGTAAATGAAGACTTTTTTTTTATTTTTTTTTTTTTTTTTTTTTGTAAATGAAGACTTTTTTTGTATCTGAAGACTTTCTTTTGTAAAAGAAGACTTTTTCCCTATCTGAAGACTTTTTTTTTTTTGTATCTGAAGACTTCCGTATCTGAATATTTTTTTCTTTTTTTATCGTAGGACTTCTTTTTGTATCTTAATTCTTTTTGTATCTTGAGACTTTTTTTTAGCTGAACACTTTTTTTTTTTTTTTTTTGAAAATGAAAATTTTTGTCAATCAGAAGACTTTTTTATTTGTATCTGACAACTTTTTTTGTATCTTAAGACTTTATTTTTGTATCTGAAGACGAACGTGTCTAATAGCTTTCTTTTTTTTATCTAAAGACTTTTTTTTGTATCTGAAGATTTTTTTTTCTTTTTTGTATCTGAGGACTTTTTCGGATCTGAAGACTTTCGTATCTGAAGACTAAGCTTTTTTTCGTATCTGAGGATTTTCCGTATCACATCAAAAATGTCACTAAAAAGGGAGGCGTCCATTGACTGTATGTTCAACTCTTCAAACATTTTCTCTGGTGCTTAATGAATTATATGTTTTGTGGAGGCTGATGTGGTAACGTCCTTGACTGGTGATCACCAAGACTGGGGGTTCGAGTCCCACTCAAACTCGTTAGTACCTTTGTTTGCTGCAACCTCACCATCCTGGTGAGCCAAGAATGGGGGGTTGTTGGGGGAGCCTATAAGTCTACCTGCTGAGCCTCAGCAGCAATTGCCTGTCTCTCCCTGGTCCTAGCTTGGGTGGGGAGGGGGCTAGGGCGCTAATCACATGTGATATGGTCAGACTCTAGAGCATTGTCCTGCTCGATAGGGCAATACCACTGTCTCTTGCCTCTGCCATTCATGAGCGGCCTTAAAACCTTTAAGAAGTCCCTGTGTACGTTTCCAGTCGGAACATAATGGTCTAAAAGGTTACTCATCTATGGCAAAGGCTATGGAAAGGACAATGCCCAGGCCTCCTCCTCCATCAAACTAGGACCGGGAGGGCCAGGCAATGGCTGGTGATGATTCAGCAGGTTAGACCTAGAGATTCTCCCTAGATCACAAGGATGGTGTGATGTTGCAGATACTACTAGAAAATATAGAGGTTAAGTGAGTCTCCAACTCCCATCCAAATGACTACCCGATATAGGGACTTTTCTAGTAAGATACCACAACCCTTTTCTTAAATCTTATCTTCAATTATCTTCCCTTAATAAGAACAATTCTAAGGAGTGACACATTAAAACCTATATGGTCATGACGCTATTATTATTATTATTATTATTATTACAAGCTATAACTCTAGATGGAAAAGCAGGATGCTATAAGCCCAAGGGCTCCAACAGGGAAGAATAGCCCCATGAGGAACGGAGATAAGAAACTAAATAAGCTACAAGAGAGGAAATGAACAATTAAAAGAACATACTTTTAAGTAGTGAGCAACAACACTATCATAAATAAAATAAAAAAGGATTTATGTCAGCCTGTTCACCATAAAAATTTTCGTTGCAAATTTGAACTTTTGGAATGATACTAGATATCCTCATATCACTTTGAAGCGAACAAACAAACACACGCAATTGCAAATTCTTGATCAAAAAACGCAATCTGAATCATTTACAGGAAATTATAATTTGATCATCAGAATTCCCAGTTCCCGTTAATAGGATAATCTGAATTCCAATTCCAGTCATGCACGTCTTTACGAGCGGCAAATTCCAACAAATTAGTTTGCTCACCGAGAGACACTGACGGAAAAAGGGAGAGCGAAAAAAGGCGTCGTTGTGGACCAAAATGAATGCGGGGGAGAGAGAGAGAGAGAGAGAGAGAGAGAGACTCGAGGTGCTAAGAGAGAGAGAGAGAGAGAGAGAGAGAGACTCGAGGTGCTAAGAGAGAGAGAGAGAGAGAGAGAGAGAGAGAGAGACTCGAGGTGCTAAGAGAGAGAGAGAGAGAGAGAGAGAGAGAGAGGTTGGGTTTATGAATTTCATCCAAATGCCCTGGCGATGGGACCAAGGAAGGCCAGTCAGCCTCGAGGTGCAACTAAGAGAGAGAGAGAGAGAGAGAGAGAGAGAGAGAGAGAGAGAGTTAAAATGTTCGAAAACAAAACTAAGGTAACTTCGTGTTCTAAGAATGAATTTAAGCATTTACTAAATTCCTCCACCTTTCTCGATTTCTATTTACAAATAATCTTCGATATCTACAGTAGGCAACTCAAGATCATTCATTAGAAATTATTAAAATCAAAAGAATTACAAGATTCAACTACAAACCAGCAATTGAGGATACGCCTAAAGTACATAAGTAGGCCTACTGGTAACTTCAAAAAGTAATTGAAGGGAATGTCAACAATGTTAGCTTCCCTCAAATACCAAGCTTAAACATTCCACTGTTGAACTTCAAGTTTCCTTCAAGTTTCATAAATAATATGGAGATCTGTGGATTCTTTTGGATGTAGTCCTCACGCTTATGTAGTCCATTTTCATTCTCAATTACAAAAGTAATTGAGGCAAAGAACTGGGAACACTAATAACAAGAATAATATTACCAGCAACGATAAAACATTAAATGACCATAAAGTTTCAATTATGACGAAGTGGTAACAAAAATATAGTACTGACCTCTATATTTTTCCTACTACATATGCATACCGTATATGGTTTGACCTAGAAAACAAGCTTCCTATATATGCAGATGATGCTACTCTCTTTGCACCATTTCCATCTGAATGCAAACCTAGCTAAAATACGTGCGTGGTGCAAATCATGGGAGATGGAGCTGTGCACTAACAAAAGTATGGTTGAAAGTAGGTCAAGGAGTATTCTAGAAGTTTTATTCCAGCTGTGACCACATTGTGGAATAATCTTCTCAATTTGGAGGTTGAATTGGTGGAACTTCATAAGTTTAAACTTGTTGCAAACTCTTTACTATTGAAACAGGTTGACGTGTCTTGTTTTATAGGTTATACCTGAATGGTATATTTCAACGTTGTTACTGGTCTTATATATTTTATATTAGCAGTTCTCTAGTATAAGGCTTATTCCAGATTTTCTCTTTTTTTTTTCCTCACTCGGCAATATTCCCTGATGGAGCCCATGGGCTTGTGGTATCCTGCTTTTCCAACTAGGCTTGTAGCTTGGCTGATAATAATAATAATAATAATAATAATAATAATAATAATAATAATAATAATAATAATAATAATAATAATAATCTGGAAGTAAACACTCCTAAAGGCATATTTGATTCAGCCAATATATATTCAACCAGATAATAATAATAATAATAATAATAATAATAATAATAATAATATCTACATATGTTAGAATGAATAAATTCTTAACCAAGAAATGGAAGTAAAGTAAATCTATCGTCACACTATGAAGGATTGAGAGAGAGAGAGAGAGAGAGAGAGAGAGAGAGAGAATTTTCGCTCGATAACTTAATGCTACTTTAAAATCTGATAGAATAAAATCAGAATAATAACGGCGACTAATACAAACAAACAATTCACAATCAGTTATTATTATTATTATTATTAATATTATTATCACAAGCTAGGCTATAACCCCAGTTGGAAAATCAACAGGCTATAAGCACAAAGGCTCTAACAGGGAAAAATAGCCCAGTGAGGGAAGGAAACAAGGAAATAAATAAGCTATAAAAGAAGATAAACAATCATAATATAATATTTCAAGAACAATAACAATAATAATTCTATCCTTATCATATATTCTATAAAAAGTTAAAAAAAAAACAAGAGGAAGAGTAGCCACTGAACAAGTACAGTGCAGTAGTTAACCCCTTGAACGAAGATGAATTGTTTAATAATCTCAGTGTTATCAGGTGTATGAAGACAGAGGAGAATGTGTAGAAAAATAGGCCAGACTATTCGCTGTATGTGCACACAAAGGAAAAACGAGCCGTAACCAGTAAGAGGGATCCAATGTAGTACTGTCTGAACCAGTCAAAGGAACAATAACTCTCTAGCGGTAGTATCTCAACGGGTAGCTGGTGGCCTGGCTAACCTGCTACACATTTTTTTATACATGGAAACCACACTACAGCAAACAAAGGATGAAGAAAATTAATTTGATAATTTTAATGCAAGAAAGGAAAGCAGGAGAGCAGAACAAGCTTCGATTAATTATACAATGCAACCCCCCTTGTTCAGACGTGTTCGACCGCTTAAAAATCATTTCATGATTACAAATACAGGCGTGCCCAGCTCTCTCTCTCTCCTCTCTCTCTCTCTCTCTCTCTCTAGCAATAGTGGCATTATATGTGGCAGTAGTTTTGAAAGCAAAAACTAATAGGACTTATAATTATGAATAATAATGATTCTCTCTCTCTCTCTCTCTCTCTCTCTCTCTCTCTAGCAATAGTGGCATTAAATGTGGCAGTAGTTTTGAAATCAAAAACAACTAATAGGACTTATAATATGAATAATGATTGTCTCTCCTCTCTCTCTCTCTCTCTCTCTCTCTCTCTCTCTCAAGCAATGATAGCATTACATGTGGCAGTAGTTTTGAAAGCAAAAGAGAACTAATAGGACTGTTATAATTATCAATAAGGAAGATTCTCTCTCTCTCTCTCTCTCTCTCTCTCTCTCTCTCAAGCAATGGTGGTATTACAACTGAGTTTTTTTAAAAGTAAATACTGCTAATAGGACTGTTTTAAAAATCAATAATAAGGATTCTCTCTCTCTCTCCTCTCTCTCTCTCTCTCTCTCTCTCTCTCTCTCTCTGTGATAATAATCGTTGAAATCACTATGGAAAACAAATGCAATTAATATGACTGCTATAAACGGTGATGACACATAAAGGTAGCTGCTTACAAAACACACATTCATTCCACTTTCCTCCAATTCACTATTCTATCTAAAACTCTAAGGTAATCCTGCCTGTAAATACATATTTTTCTATTAATGTAGAGAAATCAAAATGGGTGTCATATACTGAAGGATCTCAAATAAAAGGTTCTGTTACAGTTACGAAATGAGTAGTCTCCAGAGGGCGTCATCTGTCATGCCTTCTTGCCCTCAAATTCATTCATTCATTAACCAGGGTTTTTTTTCTGAGCCACTTAATAGCACAAAAAATATAGTTATTAAATTTTCAGCTCTCTCTCTCTCTCTCTCTCTCTCTCTCTCTCTCTCGAGCAATTTGGCTATGATTATTCGTTACTTGTATAATGTCTATTTTGTAATAATCTCTCTCTCTCTCTCTCTCTCTCTCTCTCTCTCAATAGTAAATTTTTTGCCATTCGTATACTGTGTTTTGCAATAATATCTCTCTCTCTCTCTCTCTCTCTCTCTCTCTCTCAGTAGTAATTTTTTGATATTCGTAGTCTCTTTTGCAATAATCTCTCTCTCTCTCTCTCTCTCTCTCTCTCTCTCTCTCTCAATAGTAATTTTGTTTGCCATTCGTATACTGTGTTTTGCAATAATATCTCTCTCTCTCTCTCTCTCTCTCTCTCTCTCTCTCAGTAGTAATTTTTTTTGCCATTCGTAAAGTCTGTTTTGCAATAATCTCTCTCTCTCTCTCTCTCTCTCTCTCTCTCTCTCTCTCTAGTAAATTTTTTGACATTCGTATACAGTCTGATTTGCAATAATCTCTCTCTCTCTCTCTCTCTCTCTCTCTCTCTCTCTCTCAGTGGTAATTTTTTTTGCCATTCGTAAGCAGTCTGTTTTGCAATAATCTCTCACTCTCTCTCTCTCTCTCTCTCTCTCTCTCTCTCTCTCCATCATCGACATGCGTGTGTATCTTGGTACGTGTTTACGTTTCTCACGAGTGGCTGCCCAACCGTGAACACGCGCGCACGCCACGCAAAAGACACCACCCACCCTACTACTAATGTACAGTACATCGGAGGGGAAGGCAGGCACCCATGGGTGTACACAAAGGAACAGCTGAAACTTCCAAATTATTTACGCTAAGAGAGAATGCAAATGAAAGATACAGTAGATGCCTATTCGGAAAAAAAGTAATATCTCTCTCTCTCTCTCTCTCTCTCTCTCTCTCTCTCTCTCTCTATATATATATATATATATATATACACACATAACATTCATGATATTACCACCAGGGGTTAGAGCCCTTGTGCTTATAACCTCTTGTTTTTACATCTAGAATGATAATAATAATAACAACAACAATAACAACAACAACAACAACAACAACAACAACAACAACACAACAACAATAATAATAATAATAATAATAATAATAATAAAGGTTTCTGTACAGAAGCTATGTAACTTTGTCTTTAATTTCGTTATTTTTTCCAAGGTGAAGTTGAAAATAGTTCATATATGTAGTAGTTTTTAATCAAAGTATTAACAGGAAGTACCTTACAAAGCGATGAGAGAGAGAGAGAGAGAGAGAGAGAGAGAGAGAGAGAAGTAAAAATGCTGATATGTACAGTTGAACACACGAATTCCTGGTACACCTCGCTTTGAAAAAGTGCATCCACCCACACACTTACTGTGCGGCGAGTTCCTGTGTTTAGCCCAGCCCACTACCTCTACCTTCTATCCCTAAACTATCTGGTTACTCCTCGCGAAGTAAGGGTGTGAAAATGTGCAATTGTTCAGAGCGAGGAGAGCCATGGACTCCTATCTCCAACTATACATACAAAACAATTAGTGGCACAATTTTACACAAATTATCGACTCACGCAGTTCGAAGGTTCCATTGGCGGAGACTTGTGAAATGATGACGTCATAGCGAGTGTCGTCAGTCAGTTAGTCAACAATGCAGTCATCATATCTGTCAGGAGCAGTCTGATATCTGATCACCGTAATCATCTAATGCCCCCCCCCCCCTCCAAAAACGATTTTCTTAAGGAGTTTATTCATTTTCACTGACAAGTATTATTACTCCAGTTATTATCACCTCCATGGTTATCGTTCACACAGAATGAAATGAAACAATAATAATAATAATAGTAATAATAATAATGATAATAATTATTATTACATGTATTATTATTATTATTATTAATTTCCAAGCTAAAAACCCTAACTGGAAAAGCCTAATGCAACAAGCCCAAGGGGCTCCAACAAAGAAAATAGCCCAGTGAGGAAAGGAAATCAAGGAATAGCAAATGAATATATATTTCATGAATGAAAAAAAGATAAAATACTGTCAGTCACAAATAAACTATTAAAAGATACTTATGACAATCTGTGAATCAAACAAATTTCCTCAAATTACTAAAAACAATTTACTAATTTTTTATAAAGCAGTCAAAAGAAATAATTCAACAGACCATTTGATAGCATTCAACATATTTCAAATAAATGTATAAATTTTGAGAGTAAGAATTCAAGCTGCAAGAAGAAATTATACGAAAAATATTGTACTTGAAACGTCACCGTTAATAATTACACAGCCTCGACTATGTTTAGAACTCTCCCAGAAAGCTAAAATCCCTGGCTACAGCAACACTAGCACTTATAAAATGTTTATATCACTTTCAAAAGAATTAATTCCCCGACTATTCAAATTTAAATTGCTTGAATTCACGTACCACATGGCATTTCTCACTCAGATTGTCAAAACAAGCACTCTAACTCCAATTACTGTAGAAACTCAAATGTAATATTGCAATTTTTGAATTGTTTTGATAATACAGTTAACAATATTTTATTCTACACGATTTTTAGAATTTTACTTTCACGTATGTAACGAAAATATTTCGAAATACTTGGCGAGGTTTTGTGTTGCTGACAAAATTATCAAGAAATATATATATATATATATATATATATATATACAAATAAAAAAAATTCTGAATCGCTTAGTTTCTGTCACTCAAAACCTAATCTAGGGACCTTAAACATTTTCTAAAAAGTGTAATGTCTAATATTTAGTAACATCGCAAAATAATCACTTGGGAATCACTAATAATTTTTATTATTATTATTATTACTAGCCAAGCTACAACCCTAGTTGAAAAAGCAAGATGCTATAAGCATAAGGGCTCCAACAGGGAAAAATAGCCCATTGAGGAAAGGAAATAAGAAAATAAATAAATGATGAGAATAAATTAACAATATATCATTCTAAAAACAGTAACAGCGTCAAAACAGATATGTCCTATATAAACTATTAACAACATCAAAAACAGATGTCATAATTCGAGGATATTAATTTGAAAAAATCCTAGTTTCCATACCTGAAAATTAACAAGCAAAACCAAATTTCAGAAAACCTTTATAAAACAATGAATGAAATTTAGCAACTACATAAGACATATCTATTACCAAAGTTTTTATTTTCAAAAGACCCTCGCCTTAATTTTCGTTCTTATTGCTCTTCCTCTACTTCCTCCGGTACATTAACGGTGGAAAACACAACTTGTGTTTGTGGGCTGCACAATTGTAACACTGAACATTTCATAATGAGACCAAAACACACGCATTAACCCACGTACCAAAGGTTTTACAGTCACCCCAGTCGTTGCAGGGCACCACTTCCAGCTTTTAAAGGTCTTTCGAAACATCCTATAGCAGCAAACACACCCCCTATTACAACTAACTCTCTCTCTCTCTCTCTCCTCTCTCTCTCTCTCTCTCCTCTCTGTATATATATATATATATATATATTTCCAAGACACCTTATTCAAATCTCTCTCTCTCTCTCTCTCTCTCTCTCTCTCTCTCTCTTCTGTAATTCCAAACTGTATTCAACTTCTATTCTCATTTCTGTATTTCCAAAACACACCCTATTCATTTCTCTCTCTCTCTCTCTCTCTCTCTCTCTCTCTTCTGTATTTCCAAACCGTATTCAACTTCCATTCTCATTTTTGTATTTCCAAACACACCCTATTCAAATCTCTCTCTCTCTCTCTCTCTCTCTCTCTCCTCTCTATATATATATATATATATTCATTTCTGTATTTCCAAAAACACCCTATTGAACACACTCTCTCTCTCTCTCTCTCTCTCTCTCTCTTTCTCTCTCTCTCTCCCCTATTAATTTCATATTTTAAAACATACCCTATTCAAACATCTCTCTCTCTCTCTCTCTCTCTCTCTCTCTCTCTCTCTCTCTCTCTTCTGTATTTCAAAACACTACCTATTCAAATCTCTCTCTCTCTCTCTCTCTCTCTCTCTCTTCCCATTTTCATTTCTGCATTTCCCTCCACGTCAAAATGACAGCCAACTCTTATGCACACTCGAAATCAAACAACACTGCTATTGTTCCCCGCGTGTACATGATTCAGCACTTGGCTATAAGCGGTGACAAGCATTCTGAATTTAAAACATGTAAAAGAAAAACACAAGCATGACTGAACCGTGATAACATATATAATGCATTATATAAATTGGAATACCAAAAAGAGAAAAGAAACTGACATAGGCTACTCGTGTATTGCCTGTTGAGAACCTGAAGTTTGTTTATTAAATGTGTCATATATATTCTTTGGGCTAAAACTGAAATTTATACAAATATGAGTGGCTCTCTTCTCTTCATGAAGATATTCTATTCTGGTGGAATAATAATAATAATAATAATAATAATAATAATTATCATTATTATTATTATTATCATTGTTATCATTATTATCATTATTATTATTATTATGATTATTATTATTATTATTATCATT
>NC_090731.1:174914476-174931976 GCF_036898095.1 Palaemon carinicauda | reverse complement strand
CTTGCACAAGATCTCAAACAATGTCAATTTCTTTGTGACCTTTGAATCTCCTTCATGACTAAAGAATCGTGTGTAAAAACAGACACTAGTCACGTGACTATTGCTCAATAAGACTCTTTCTGATTTCGCTCGCCTTTGTTGAATTGTACCTTTGCAAATATACACAACCCCACCCCTCCAAACCCCACCTTATTCTATAAAGGGTTTGCATGATCTTCGTCAAGCAGTTATAAAAATCAATATTTCTTTTTCCCACAAAAAGATTTTCATTCTTAAAAGCAACTTCGGAGAGACCCTTAAGATGAAATGCACGATGGTTATATATTATCATAACCGTTCATAACAGTTAAGATTACAAATGAATGAAAAATATTTGTATTCCTATAAGCAATTTCAGAGGGACCTCTAAGATAAAATGGACGACGGCTGTTCATTATATTATCATAGCAAAAAAAAAAAAAAAAAAAAAAAAAAAAAACTTTCCTAATTAACTAGTTCTTAATTGGAAATGTTGAAAGATATTATGAATCTTATACATGGAATTTACGAAATACGGAATTTACGAAATACATAAACAATTTCGTCTAGCGGTTACGTTAACACTATAATTACGAAGGCGAGAAACATTAAACGACACAATTTGTTTGCAAATACGCGCAGAGGTTCCTATAAGAATTGGTTCAAAACAATATTTATTTTCAAAATTGAAGACTAAATTATTATGAAATTTCAAGATAACTGAAATTTTACATATATATTCTGCATTCAACCCTGAAATCTTTGAAAGTCTTTTATTTTCCATATCGCCAGTTTGCTGCACAACACTTGACTAAGCCCCAGGTACCATAATTCCTTACTAGGCCAACATGGGCACCTTACTAGCTGAATTACTAAAGAAAAAAAAAGAGATAACACAAGAAGTTCGCACAAAGTGACGACAGATAATTCAAGATCGAAATCAATAACACTAAAAATGCACGCATTTAAAATAATGGTTAGAATGGAGGCAGCAAACAAAAGTAAGATATTACAAGTTTAACAGGTAATAAAAAGTCAACTATAACATCCAGCAAATACTTACATTCTCCCACTCCACTCCAACGTGGCCTTCCTGCAACAAATAAAAAAAATCTTATTAAATTTCTTCATATAGCATAACCAGAGTTCATGAACATTATATATCCGTATAATGACTAAATGAATCAATTCCCAGCATAATTTAATGATGAAAACAGGAAAAAAACAAGGTCAGATTAATGTGTATATAAAGAACTACAAATAAAAAGAATGGTGTGGGAGAGAAAGAGAGAGCGTGAGAGAGGGATGGAGGCTGAAAAGTTTGGGTGATGAGCATTTATTATTATCACCATCATTATTATTATTATTATTATTATTATTATTATTATTATTATTATTATTATTATTATTAATAATATTATCATTATTATATATTGCTAAGCTACAACCCTATTTGGAAAAGCAGAATGATGTAACCCCGAGGGCTCCAACAGGGAAAATACGCCAGTGAGGAAAGGAAATAAAGAAACCACAAGAAAGGTAAATAACAATATAAAATATTTTAATTGCACATTTTTAAATAAATATTCTCGTAACTCATTACTAAACACAATGAGTCAATAATGTTCAATGAGCAAGCAAGTAAAATTATACGTGATTACTATAAACGTTGATTTAATCTAAAAGTGAATAATGAAAAGTACAAATTAACAGCTCATCAAATTGACTCACAGATTAGGCAAGAGACAAAAGTGTACAGAGGAGCATGTTAGGTCAATGAAATGCCATTGTTATATATACTCACAAACAAAAAGGTCACAGGATTGCTTTAACAGTTTAAAAGGCTCCTTTCACAGGATTGCTTTAACATTTTAAAAGGGTGCTTTCACAGGATTGCTTTAACATTTTAAAAGGATGCTTTCACAGGATTGCTTTATTTTAAAAGGATGCTTTCACAAGATTGCTTTAACATTTTAAAAGGATGGTTTCACTGGATTGCTGTAACATTCTAAAAGGATGCTTTCAAAGGATTGCTGTAACATTTTAAAAGGATGCTTTCACAGGATTGCTGTAACATTTTAAAAGGATCCTTTCACAGGATTTCTGTAACATTTTAAAAGGATGCTTTCACGGGATTGCTTTAACATTTTAAAAGGATGCTTTCAAAGGATTGCTTTAACATTTTAAAAGGATGCTTTCAAAGGATTGCTTTACCATTTTAAAAGGATGCTTTCACAGGATTGCTTCAAAGTTTTAAAAGGATGCTTTCACAGGATTGTTTTAACATTTTAATAGGATGCTTTCACAGGATTGCTTTACCATTTTAAAAGGATGCTTTCACAGGATTGCTGTAACATTTTAAAAGGATGCTTTCACAGGATTGCTTTACCATTTTAAAAGGATGCTTTCACAGGATTGCTGTAACATTTTAAAAGGATGCTTTCACAGGATTGCTTTATGTTAAAAGGATACTTTCACAGGATTACTTTAACATTTTAAAAGGATGCTTTCAAAGGATTACTGTAACACTTTAAAAGGATGCTTTCACAGGATTGCTTTAACATTTTAAAAAGATGCTTTCACAGGATTGTTTTACCATTTTAAAAGGATGCTTTCACAGGATTGCTGTATCATTTTAAAAGGATGCCTTCAAAGGATTGCTTTAACATTCTAAAAGGATGCTTTCACAGGATTGCTTCAACATATTAAAAGGATGCTTTCACAGGATTGCTGTAACATTTTAAAAGGATGCTTTCACAGGATTGCTGTAACATTTTAAAAGGATGCTTTCAAAGGATTGCTTTAACATTTTAAAAGGATGATTTCACAGGATTGCTTTAACATTTTAAAAGGATGCTTTCAAAAGATTGCTTTATTTTAAAAGGATGCTTTCAAAGGATTGCTTTAACATTTTAAAAGGATGCTTTCAAAGGATTGCTTTAACATTTTAAAAGGATGCTTTCAAAGGATTGCTTTATTTTAAAACGATGCTTTCACAGGATTGCTTTAACATTTTAAAAGTATGCTTTCACAGGATTGCTTTAACATTTTAAAAGGATGCTTCCAAAGGATTGCTGTAACATTTTAAAAGGATGCTTTCAAAGGATTGCTTTATTTTAAAACGATGCTTTCACAGGATTGCTTTAACATTTTAAAAGTATGCTTTCACAGGATTTCTGTAACATTTTAAAAGGATGCTTTCACAGGATTACTTTAACATTTTAAAAGGATGCTTTCACAGGATTGCTTTAACATTTTAAAAGGACGCTTTCAAAGGATTGCTTTAACACTTTAAAAGGACGCTTTCACAGGATTGCTTTAACATTTTAAAAGGATGCTTTCAAAGGATTGCTTCAACAGTTTAAAAGGATGCTTTCACAGGATTGCTTTATTTTAAAAGGATGTTTTCACAGGATTGATGTAACATTTTAAAAGGATGCTCTCAAAGGATTGCGTCAACATTTTAAAAGGATGCTTCCAAAGGATTGCTTCAACAGTTTAAAAGGATCTTTTCACAGGATTGCTGTAACATTTTAAAAGGATGCTTTCACAGGATTGCTTTATTTTAAAAGGATACTTTCCCTTAATGTGCTACTCCACTAACAAATTCTCTTACATGCACAAGAACGTTGAGAAACATGTCCCAATTCACAAGACAATAAAATGTGGGAATTTGGATAAAATGTGGAAATCTCATACTTGAAAAGACAAACTACTGCCACAAAAAAAAAAAAAAAAAAAAAAAAAAAAAAAAAAAAAAAACACCTTTGTTCCGAAAACACGCATTTTAAGCTTGAGAAACTTATCAGAAATTCTCATGACAAATCCGGCAGTTTTAAAAAGCGAGGAGGATGTTGACGAGTCAAGTGTTAAGATAAATCAATCAAGAAAGGTGTATGTGCAACTAAAATGACTCCTTCCATCTACATTCGTTTAATATCACCCCCCACCTTTTGCACTGCCAGCCCGTAGACCTCAAGCAAAACTATTCATATTGCGCGAGCAACCAGCCATTTGACTTCACAAATTATATTACCACTTCAAAGGCAACTTACTCCCTAAGATTAAATAAATACTGGGCTGGAGAGAGAGAGAGAGAGAGAGAGAGAGAGAGAGAGAGAGAGAGAGAGAGAGAGAGAGAGAGAGAGAGAGAGAGAGAGAAACAGATTACCTAGTTGAGGACCTCACTAATTTGCATTCAATCACTTTTGTTTTCTTATTTTAGTTAATATCATATAAGCTAACTTCACGTTCTGCCTATTAACTATTTTTGAGATGTCCATCAATCATTTTATTCTTGAATATCTCCACTCTTTGCATCCTTTTCTCCAAAAGCTTTCGCGATCTCTTTGCTTTCATTTTTTGGGGATAATTAGGATCACAATTCCAGGCGTCAGAGCAGCTTCAAGGAGGTATTCCAAAGAGCTTAAGTTTGAGACGACTGGCGAAATCTAACCGAGTCCCTTTGCGTCAATAGGCGTGGGAGGAGATAATGATGATGATGATGATGATAAGTTCACAATCTATATCACGAATACTTTCTATTCGTTACTTCCTATTTTGATTTATTTCTAAAACGATTCCTCATTTTTCGTCGTCATCAAAGGTAAATCAAACCTATATGACGTACACAGTCAACCCTTTTAGGAATGGAATTTTATTCAAATGGATTTTCATTCCGTCTGTGATGTTCCGAGATAGAAAATGGTCGAAATATTTCAACATATTCTTGAATAGGATCGAATACTCCTCATTTCAACTGGCGAAATCTAACCGAGTCCCTTTGCATCAATAGGCGTGGGAGGAGATAATGATGATGATGATGATGATAAGTTCACAATCTATATCACGAATACTTTCTATTCGTTACTTCCTATTTTGATTTATTTCTGAAACGATTCCTCATTTTTCGTCGTCATTAAAGGTAAATCAAACCTATATGACGTACACAGTCAACCCTTTTATGAATGGAATTTTATTCAAATGGATTTTCATTTCGTCTGTGATGTTCCGAGATAGAAAATGGTCGAAATATTTAAACATATTCTTGAATAGGATCGAATGCTCCTCATTTCAAGAGATCCCCACACGGAAGTCATTAGAAATCTCATCTTCTCGTTAAAGTGAAGAGAACGAAAATAGATATAAAAGAACAAAAGGCAAACTTCTTGCGATTGACGTATAAGGAATTGATTCAGTATGAATTAATTGACCAGCAATAATCTGAATCTAATGATTCTTTTTATAATTATATGAAACCGAAATTTTCACATTTATTACAAGTGGTAACATCCCTAACTGTTGATCCCCATACTCGTTAGTTCCTTTTGTCGCTGCAACCTTACAATCCCCGCGAGCTAAGGATGAGGGGTTTGGGGCAGCTTATAGGTCTGTCTGCTGAGTCATCAGCAGCTTGGGTGGAGAGGGGGCTTTGACACTGATCATATGTATATATGGCCAGTCTCTAGGGCATTGTCCTGCTTGATAGGACAATGCCACTGACCCTTTCCTCTGCCCTCCATGAGTGACCTTTAAACCTTATGGTCAGTCTCTAGGGCATTGTCCTTATTGCTAGGGCAATGTCACTGTCCCTTTCCTCTGCCCTTCATGAGTGACCTTTAAACCTTATGGTCAGTCTCTAGGGTATTGTCCTGCTTGATAGGGCAATGCCACTTTCCCTTTCCTCTGCCCTTCACGAGTGACATTTAAACCTTATGGTCAGTCTCTAGGGCATTGTCCTGTTTGATAGGGCAATGTCACTGTCCCTTTCCTCAGCCATTCATGAGCGGCCTTTAAAGCCTTTAAAAACACGCATTCTGGGTCAATTGGTTTTATCGGAGACTTCTACTGCGGTTGCCACTGAAAAACTGCCATAAACGTCTAGCTTTTATGAGACGTTTCCATCTCTTTTCTGCTTCCTCTTTTCCCTTTATGGACCAGTGAAGTTGACATCAATTTACCAGTGAAATGACATCAATTTCCTATCTCCGACATCACCAGAAAAAGAAACCATGCATAACTATTATTTAGTAATTGTTATAATTATAGTTTTTACTGTATTTAAGAAGAATGAAACAGTAATTGGTATCTAATATACTTGATGATCAATTAGGGCGGGTTGCTTACCGTATATATGAGCAATCTCAAGTTTCTGATTACAGAAAAATCACAGCAAAAAAAGGTCTTGAAAAATACAAAATGCCCAAATTTATAAAACAAGACAGGAAAAAAGAAAGATCTCCCGCGGTAATGGAGCGGTTACTCGTAAAAATGTCATATAAACGGAAAGTTTTGCCAATCAAGGCGAAAATTTCATATAAAAAAGGTTATATAGAGATGATATTATACTTTATATAGCATTATAAATACTTATAATTACAAACTGTGAAAAATATCATTGTTCACTACATCCTTCTTCAATATCAAACTTGTTCATGAAAACGAGTCAAACCCCAGACATGAATAAGGCCTTTGTCCTGCAGTGGACTAGAAACAGCTATATTTGTTGTGGTTGTAAAATCATCACCATCAGCATCTCCTCCTTCGCCTATTGACGCAAAGGGCCTCGGTTAGATTTCACCTGTCGTCTCTTTCTAGATCTTTTAAATCAATACCTCTACAATCCTCATCATCTACTTCACGCTTCATAGTCCTCAGCCATGTAATCCTGGATCTTCCAACTCTTTTAGTGCCTTATGGAGCTCATTTAAAAGTTTATTAAATTAATCTCTCTTGGGCAGTGCGAAGAGCATGCCCAAACCATCTACATCTACCCCTCACCATGATCTCATCCACATATGGCACTCGAGTAATCTTTCATAAAGGTTCATTTCTAATCCTATGTTGTAAAATACTTGGAAATTATGATACTTTCCTTCTACCCTATTAAGAGTTGATAGGAGACCATACTTGTTCAAACATAACATTAATTATTATTAAATTAGTGCTGTAAAATAATGTCAAACATGGCACAGCTGTTCCGATGTAGCCTATAAGGGCCGAGGTAATTACACCTGGAAGGCATTAACCTTAATGAAGAGCATTTACACACACGCACATACCTATATATATACGTATATATATATATATATATACACACATATATATATATATATATATATATATATATATATATATATATATATATATATATACACATATATATGTATATATATATACATATATGTATGTATGTATATATGTGTGTGTGACTGTTTGAAGGCAAACAATTTTTTATTGTACACAATCATCATTTTATTGGAAGTAATAGTAATAATAAGAATAGGGAAGTGGGGAATATGGGGAAAGGGAGAGTACCCCTGGATACAATCCAGTTTATAGCTCAAAGGCAGGTACTCGGGATGAGGAAGATTAAGGAAATAGGGAGAAAGAGAAGTACAGGAGAAGAATAAAAAAGAGGGGCAGACCCTCTTGCGATATTAGGGTATTGGTATTATTCCATATTTATTGGAAGGATTACGTTTATAATCACTTAAGAAATTTTGTCTATCTATTATACTATACTGTTATTGATAAATGACAACATTTGGAAGATAAAACTGTAATATTCTCCCATTAAAAAAAGGACAAAAAAATTATATTTACACTTCAATAGTAATTGACAAAAGTAAAGTTAAAACGCCCATTAAGTAAGTATATTACATGACTTTTCACAATAAAAAAAAAACACCAATTTCTACTGCAAGCATAAAGTGAAATCTACTTATCATGATATAATTAATTTCATACCTAAAAAATTAACCTCTTAACATATTCAACCATTCTCCTCTGCATAAAATTAATTTTAAGTTGTATAAAATTCTCGGAGAATACTTATATCAACAATTTAGACTACAAATTCTAGGCAAGTTTTTATAACAGCAATTTAGACTAAAAATTCTAGGCGGGTTTTCATGTCAAGAGTTTAGACAAGACATTCTAGGCTAGTTTTTATATCAATTTAGACTAGAAATTCTAGGCGAGTTTTTATATTAATTTCGACTAAAAATTCTAGGGAATTCTTTACATAAAAAAATTAGACTAGGCGACTTCTTATATCAATTTAGACTAGAAATTCTAGGCGAGTTTTATTTCCATAATTTAGAATAGAAATTCAAGGCGAGATTTTACATCAACAATTTAAGAATACAAGTTGTAGGCGAGTATGAACAATTTAGGCAATAGATAAACGCAAAAAAAAATGTTAAAACTTTATTGCCTTAAAAGGAAACATTAAGAAAGAACTGAACAAGGCCCTTCATTTATCTACGACCCGTTAGGAATCCCCTTCTGATTACATCGCCTTCCTTCACCCAATAATCGACCCACCGGAACAAATTTCGCCGTTGTCGAAAACATTTCGCGAAAGAATTTCGAAAAGATGATCACGACGTTTTTCCTTCTTGTTCCAGCACCGGTTCTTGCTCAATATTTTCGAGGGAATATTCGAGAGGATTTTCAATCGGTTCCGCAAGACCGACTGAAGACCATTAATTCAAATATGGCTTTCATGTGGGGATTGCCGTTTGAATGTTTCATATAAGGAAATAAAATGTGAGAGAGAGAGAGAGAGAGAGAGAGAGAGAGAGAGAGAGAGAGAGAGAGAGAGAGAGAGAGAGAGAGATTACATAATAAAATTTCGGTAATATGAAGAAGACTTCATAAATTTGCGTTAACTTTTATACAGGTCACTGACTGATGGTGAATTCATTTAAACATAACCACCAACATTTACAATCAGTTACATGAAAATGAAATGGCAGAATCACCAACAGAGAAAATAGCCCAGTGAGGAAAGGCAATTAAATATTTCTATTTACATAACTTAAATACATTAATCATTAAATTATGCAACCTTATTAAAAACTCTTAAAACCGTACTGTAATAATGAGAAGCAACAATCAACAACAAAAAAACAATAGACTATTCTCTGCTTTCCACGCGGCAATATTCAGAGCTGTGATTAAATAAAAGATTCTGAAAACTTCATCCACACTTTATATCATCCTTATATCTAGTCTATCCATGAAAGAGAGAGAGAGAGAGAGAGAGAGAGAGAGAGAGAGAGAGAGAGAGACTGACTGACTTTGCCCAAGGCAACTTTTCTGGGCTCGCCTGTTCAAAATATATGGACATGACATGACTATTAAGAAAGCTTTCATACTGACTTTGTATTTTGCTTTGGGTCTAGAGCGGTTTCCACAAAGTTTATTTATGCTTTTTTGCCGTCACTGGCGTTCACTTAAATCATCATACTGAAGTATGAATTATCTACGAATTGATATTGATACAACACCGGAAATTCAGGTACATATATCTTTACTCTCGGTAAGATTTTCCGAGACGTAAACCTGAAAAACAGAAATATTAATGTTTTAACTATATGTGTATCTATGAAAAATTGGCTCCATAACCCTTTAGTAAAACAATGCATTTATAATTCCTATTGTGCAACAACAAATTTTGTCATCGGGACTCAACTTGGGCATTCCCATTAAATTTAACTTATCGGATATGAACTGTAACTTTCAATCAAGAGACCAAGACGAGCTCAGGTACCAAACACCAAATGAAAAAGGTTTGAATAGATTTCCCTTCGTAGAGCGGAATAATTCATTTACTTACTGTAACTGTAACCAAATGAAAAACTAAAATGAAACAAAATGTCAATATAAATGATTCAAGAAAAACAAAATATTAAGGAACAATTTCCACGTTAGATAATGGCAGTAAAAAGGAGCGCTCCCACTTATTTGCCCACTAGTTCACGCCTTGAACATAACTCAGCCAGCTTGTGAGGACTGATATTGGCACACAAATCAATGGTAAGTGTGTAGAGTCGACGTAGACAAAAAAAAAATATATATATATATATAAAATAATACTAAGCACCTAAGAACAAAAAGGAAAGGGAGTAAAAGTGAACACTAGTAAGAAGAATGAATAACCCTCAACAAATACTTTAAGGACTGCTTTTCTGGTCGTATACAGAAGGGGAACCCTACTCTCTACAGGACCTCCAGTCATTTTATCATGTCCGTTCGAAAGCATTTAACATTTCCCACCGCATATTGATACTTTATTGTCAAATACACACCATCAAAACACTTAAGAGAACATGAAAAGTCTTCAGTTTCCTCTTGAAAACCTTAATATCTTTTTAGCTTTCTTGGACGGAATTGCCCCACTCCTCTCCAACCAAGCTAGGACCAAGGAGGGCCAGGTAATGGCTGCTGATGACTCAGCAGATAGATCTATTGGCTCCCCTAAACCTCCTCTTCCTTACCTCACAAGGATGGTGAGGTTTCAACGACCAAAGGAACTAACGAGTTTGAGCGGGACTCGAACCCCAGTCTGGCAATCACCAGGCAAGGACGCTACCACCAGGCAACCACAACCGCACAAAAGAGAATGTATTAAGCACGCCTACAATTAATACATCTTTTGAGTGTGTAAATAAATTGAATTTCATATCAATAGAGTCCAAAATTTAGTTACCCATTGAAGTTGAACAATAGCGAAGCAATATCTGTGTTCCTTTTCAATAGTCTGAAGAGAACCATTTGAGCTCACCTACAATCTAGCTTTTACCCAATTTCCTGTTTCATTTAGTTTATTTAGTTATATATTCTATTAATCTACAGCATACACATGCATGATTAAATAAGTTTAAAAAAAACGCGAAGCAACGAGAAAAATAAATTATATTACTACTTCAAAGGCAACTTACCACCTAAGATTAAAAAAATACTGGGCTGGAGAGAGAGAGAGAGAGAGAGAGAGAGAGAGAGAGAGAGAGAGAGAGAGAGAGAGAGAGAGAGAGAGAGAGAGAATGTAGGGGCAAATTTAATATGCCAGTGGTCATATCCTGTTTAACTTTCAAGTATAAATTTATTAAAATCAAAAGTGAATCAATCACTTTTGTTTTCTCTGAGGTATTTTTCTTATTTTAGTTAATAGCATATAAGCTAACTTCTTGTTCTTACTAATAACTATTTTTGAAGATTTGTGCATCAATCATTTTATTCTTGAATATCTCCACGCCTTGCATCCTTTTATTTCTAAGAGTATATTGAAAGGTTGGGGTGTCATGAACACAAAAGGGTCTTCTCCAATAACTTTGTTTCATTTAATCTCCCTTAATTTATATTCTATTTTCCGAGACGAAGTTACATACTATAGTCAATTCATTATAGCGAGGCAGATTTGCACCGACTCGCAAGGGTGCTCTTTTAGCTCGGAATAATTTCCTGATCGCTGATTGGTTGGACAACAAAATTCTAACTAATCAGATAGCAGGAAGCTTTTCCGAGCTAAAAGGGCACCGATGCGAGTCAGTGCAAATGCGCCTCATTAAGAAAAATTGAGTATAGTATACAGCTTCAGAAAGTCTAGTTTAATAATTCGGCCTCAAACTCTACTTCAATCCGAAGTAAAATAACTTTATATTCCAGGCTTGCTTCAATGGTGGCCAAATACGATGGAGGTTAGTCTAAAACCTCATTTTATATTCATTATAAATAAGGCAACCTTATTTAATAAGACTTTCAAATTCTCCAATTCGCCATTCAATTTGATACGACTATTAAAACTTGTAGTTGCAGTAGCCTAATCTCATGATTATGTAGTCGATAATTATATATCTCTTATATAAGGTATCTAATTATAGACTATATATATCCCTTATATGGAATATCTAATTATACAGTAGACTATTAAGTGTCTGGTCTGTTTTGTTCACATGTTCATCCTCGCTTTCTTACCGTCTTTGCTACTTTTGTCGTCGTAACTATTCGAGTTTACGACTTTGATATCTAGTTCTTACTATTATTAGTATTACTACTAGCTAAACTACATCCATAGCTGGAAAAGCAGGATGCTATAAGATTAGGGGCTCCAACAGCGAAAGTAGCCGAGTGAGGAAGGGAAATATGGAAATAAATATACTATATATGAAAAGTAATGAATAACAAATATAAATGAATTTAAGATCACAAACGTTAAAATAAGGTTATCATATATAAACTATGAAGAGAGGTATATCCTAATTAAGCCTATTAATAAGCATTCAGTTGTTTTCTTTAATTATTGTCATTTTTCACTCTACTACTTCAAATAAAGCTTTTTATTTTAATAAATTTATATTTAAACAAAGTAAAACTGGAAATGACCACTGGAATATTAAATTTGCACCTACATCTTTCATATTTCAAGATATCTTCATGGTTACGTATAATAAATATCACTGGTACCAAAGATCTATGTTGTAGTAATCCAAGTAGCAGACTTAATGCCCTTATAATTTTAACTTTCTAATAGCAATTCTAAAAGACTTATTAGCTACTCATTACCTCCAATTCTTATCCATCCAACAATTTTTCATAATTTATAATCTGAAATCATGTTGCAAAAGCTTGGAATACTTTAAGATTGATTTAAACAACTCATCTAATTATGTCCCTTGACGAAAGTAACACAAGTCAACTTCTACCTTTCAAAAAGGACTTAATTTTGCTTCTCTGGACCATAGGGTTTAACAACAGAGAACCAAATTCATTAATCATTAAAGGGATAGAAGCAGGAATACTGCATTTTAAGAAGAACAAAGGTTAACATAAGGTAAAGAGAACCAAATTTAATAACCATTAAATGGATTAGAGCAGGGATACTGCATTTTACGAAGAGCAACAGTTAACATAAGGTAAAGAGAACCAAATTCATTTACAACTAAAGGGATAGAAACAGGGATACTGCATTTTAAGAAGAACAAAGGTTAACATAAGGTAAAGAAAACCCAATTCATTAACCCTTAAAGGGATAGAAGCAGGAATACTGCATTTTAAGAAGAACAAAGGTTAACATAAGGTAAAGAGAACCAAATTCATTTACCATTAAAGGAATAGAAGCAGGGATACTGCATTTTAAGAAGAACAAAGGTTAACATAAGGTAAAGAGAACCAAATTCATTTACCATTAAAGGAATAGAAGCAGGGATACTGCATTTTAAGAAGAACAAAGGTTAACATAAGGTAAAGAGAACCAAATTCATTTACAATTAAAGGGATAGAAACAGGGATACTGCATTTTAAGAAGAACAAAGGTTAACATAAGGTAAAGAAAATCCAATTCATTAACCCTTAAAGGGATAGAAGCAGGAATACTGCATTATAAGAAGAACAAAGGTTAACATAAGGTAAAGAGAACCAAATTCATTTACAATTAAAGGGATAGAAACAGGGATACTGCATTTTAAGAAGAACAAAGGTTAACATAAGGTAAAGAAAACCCAATTCATTAACCCTTAAAGGGATAGAAGCAGGAATACTGCATTTTAAGAAGAACAAAGGTTAACATAAGGTAAAGAGAACCAAATTCATTTACCATTAAAGGAATAGAAGCAGGGATACTGCATTTTAAGAAGAACAAAGGTTAACATAAGGTAAAGAGAACCAAATTCATTTACAATTAAAGGGATAGAAACAGGGATACTGCATTTTAAGAAGAACAAAGGTTAACATAAGGTAAAGAGAACCAAATTCATTTACAATTAAAGGGATAGAAGCAGGAATACTGCATTTTAAGAAGAACAAAGGTTAACATAAGGTAAAGAGAACCAAATTCATTTACCATTAAAGGGATAGAAGCAGGGATACTGCATTTTAAGAAGAACAAAGGTTAACATAAGGTAAAGAGAACCAAATTCATTTACAATTAAAGGGATAGAAACAGGGATACTGCATTTTAAGAAGAACAAAGGTTAACATAAGGTAAAGAGAACCAAATTCATTAACCCTTAAAGGGATAGAAGCAGGAATACTGCATTATAAGAAGAACAAAGGTTAACATAAGGTAAAGAGAACCAAATTCATTTACCATTAAAGGGATAGAAGCAGGGATACTGCATTTTAAGAAGAACAAAGGTTAACATAAGGTAAAGAGAACCAAATTCATTTACCATTAAAGGGATAGAAGCAGGGATACTGCATTTTAAGAAGAACAAAGGTTAACATAAGGTAAAGAGAACCAAATTCATTAACCCTTAAAGGGATAGAAACAGGGATACTGCATTTTAAGAAGAACAAAGGTTAACATAAGGTAAAGAGAACCAAATTCATTAACCCTTAAAGGGATAGAAGCAGGGATACTGCATTTTAAGAAGAACAAAGGTTAACATAAGGTAAAGAGAACCAAATTCATTAACCCTTAAAGGGATAGAAACAGGGATACTGCATTTTAAGAAGAACAAAGGTTAACATAAGGTAAAGAAAACCCAATTCATTAACCCTTAAAGGGATAGAAGCAGGAATACTGCATTTTAAGAAGAACAAAGGTTAACATAAGGTAAAGAGAACCAAATTCATTAACCCTTAAAGGGATAGAAACAGGGATACTGCATTTTAAGAAGAACAAAGGTTAACATAAGGTAAAGAAAACCCAATTCATTAACCCTTAAAGGGATAGAAGCAGGAATACTGCATTTTAAGAAGAACAAAGGTTAACATAAGGTAAAGAGAACCAAATTCATTTACCATTAAAGGGATAGAAGCAGGAATACTGAATTTCAAGAAGAACAAAGGTTAACATAAGGTAAAGAGAACCAAATTCATTTACCATTAAAGGGATAGAAGCAGGGATACTGCATTTTAAGAAGAACAAAGGTTAACATAAGGTAAAGAGAACCAAATTCATTTACAATTAAAGGGATAGAAACAGGGATACTGCATTTTAAGAAGAACAAAGGTTAACATAAGGTAAAGAGAACCAAATTCATTTACCATTAAAGGGATAGAAGCAGGGATACTGCATTATAAGAAGAACAAAGGTTAACATAAGGTAAAGAGAACCAAATTCCTTTACAATTAAAGGGATAGAAACAGGGATACTGCATTTTAAGAAGAACAAAGGTTAACATAAGGTAAAGAGAACCAAATTCATTAACCCTTAAAGGGATAGAAGCAGGGATACTGCATTTTAAGAAGAACAAAGGTTAACATAAGGTAAAGAGAACCAAATTCATTAACCCTTAAAGGGATAGAAACAGGGATACTGCATTTTAAGAAGAACAAAGGTTAACATAAGGTAAAGAGAACCAAATTCATTAACCCTTAAAGGGATAGAAACAGGGATACTGCATTTTAAGAAGAACAAAGGTTAACATAAGGTAAAGAAAACCCAATTCATTAACCCTTAAAGGGATAGAAGCAGGAATACTGCATTTTAAGAAGAACAAAGGTTAACATAAGGTAAAGAGAACCAAATTCATTTACCATTAAAGGAATAGAAGCAGGGATACTGCATTATAAGAAGAACAAAGGTTAACATAAGGTAAAGAGAACCAAATTCATTTACCATTAAAGGAATAGAAGCAGGGATACTGCATTTTAAGAAGAACAAAGGTTAACATAAGGTAAAGAGAACCAAATTTAATAACCATTAAATGGATTAGAGCAGGGATACTGCATTTTACGAAGAGCAACGGTTAACATAAGGTAAAGAGAACCAAATTCATTTACAATTAAAGGGATAGAAACAGGGATACTGCATTTTAAGAAGAACAAAGGTTAACATAAGGTAAAGAAAACCCAATTCATTAACCCTTAAAGGGATAGAAGCAGGAATACTGCATTATAAGAAGAACAAAGGTTAACATAAGGTAAAGAGAACCAAATTCATTAACAATTAAAGGGATAGAAACAGGGATACTGAATTTCAAGAAGAACAAAGGTTAACATAAGGTAAAGAGAACCAAATTCATTTACCATTAAAGGGATAGAAGCAGGGATACTGCATTTTAAGAAGAACAAAGGTTAACATAAGGTAAAGAAAATCCAATTCATTAACCCTTAAAGGGATAGAAGCAGGAATACTGCATTATAAGAAGAACAAAGGTTAACATAAGGTAAAGAGAACCAAATTCATTAACAATTAAAGGGATAGAAACAGGGATACTGCATTATAAGAAGAACAAAGGTTAACATAAGGTAAAGAAAACCCAATTCATTAACCCTTAAAGGGATAGAAGCAGGAATACTGCATTTTAAGAAGAACAAAGGTTAACATAAGGTAAAGAGAACCAAATTCATTTACCATTAAAGGAATAGAAGCAGGGATACTGCATTATAAGAAGAACAAAGGTTAACATAAGGTAAAGAGAACCAAATTCATTTACCATTAAAGGAATAGAAGCAGGGATACTGCATTTTAAGAAGAACAAAGGTTAACATAAGGTAAAGAGAACCAAATTTAATAACCATTAAATGGATTAGAGCAGGGATACTGCATTTTACGAAGAGCAACGGTTAACATAAGGTAAAGAGAACCAAATTCATTTACAATTAAAGGGATAGAAACAGGGATACTGCATTTTAAGAAGAACAAAGGTTAACATAAGGTAAAGAAAACCCAATTCATTAACCCTTAAAGGGATAGAAGCAGGAATACTGCATTTTAAGAAGAACAAAGGTTAACATAAGGTAAAGAGAACCAAATTCATTTACCATTAAAGGGATAGAAGCAGGGATACTGCATTTTAAGAAGAACAAAGGTTAACATAAGGTAAAGAAAATCCAATTCATTAACCCTTAAAGGGATAGAAGCAGGAATACTGCATTATAAGAAGAACAAAGGTTAACATAAGGTAAAGAGAACCAAATTCATTAACAATTAAAGGGATAGAAACAGGGATACTGCATTATAAGAAGAACAAAGGTTAACATAAGGTAAAGAGAACCAAATTCATTTACAATTAAAGGGATAGAAACAGGGATACTGCATTTTAAGAAGAACAAAGGTTAACATAAGGTAAAGAGAACCAAATTCATTTACAATTAAAGGGATAGAAACAGGGATACTGAATTTCAAGAAGAACAAAGGTTAACATAAGGTAAAGAGAACCAAATTCATTTACCATTAAAGGGATAGAAGCAGGGATACTGCATTTTAAGAAGAACAAAGGTTAACATAAGGTAAAGAAAACCCAATTCATTAACCCTTAAAGGGATAGAAGCAGGAATACTGCATTTTAAGAAGAACAAAGGTTAACATAAGGTAAAGAGAACCAAATTCATTTACAATTAAAGGGATAGAAACAGGGATACTGCATTATAAGAAGAACAAAGGTTAACATAAGGTAAAGAGAACCAAATTCATTAACAATTAAAGGGATAGAAACAGGGATACTGCATTTTAAGAAGAACAAAGGTTAACATAAGGTAAAGAGAACCAAATTCCTTTACAATTAAAGGGATAGAAACAGGGATACTGCATTATAAGAAGAACAAAGGTTAACATAAGGTAAAGAGAACCAAATTCCTTTACAATTAAAGGGATAGAAACAGGGATACTGCATTTTAAGAAGAACAAAGGTTAACATAAGGTAAAGAGAACCAAATTCCTTTACAATTAAAGGGATAGAAACAGGGATACTGCATTTTAAGAAGAACAAAGGTTAACATAAGGTAAAGAGAACCAAATTCATTTACA
>NC_090731.1:174878284-174903976 GCF_036898095.1 Palaemon carinicauda | reverse complement strand
TTTGGGTACTCAAATCGTTGTTTACAAGTCGAACTTTATTTTCCAAAATCAGACCATTGTTCCCTAGTCTTGGGTAGTGCTATAGCCTGTGTACCATTGTTTTCCACTATCTTGGTATAGAGTTCTCTTGCTTGAGGGTACACTCGGGCACACTATTCTATCTTATTCTCTTCCTCTTGTCTTTTTGAAGTTTTTATAGTTTATTTTTGAAAGATCTATTATAATGCTGTTACTGTTCTTAAAATATATTTTTATTGTTCATTACATCTCTTTTAGTTTGTTTCCTTGTTTCCCTTCCTCACTGGGCTATTTTTCCCTGTTGGATCTCTTGGGTATATAGCATTCTGCTTTGCCAAGTAGGGTTGTAGCTTAGCTTATAATAATAATGATAATAACAACAATAATAATAATGATAATAATAATAATAATAATAATACTTGTAAAATTACGTCACTGACGACGCTTCCGGTAATATGAGTGATAAATCCCAACCGGTTGTTGTTGTTGTTGTTGGAAGTTTTCTAAGGTGAAATTCATTAGTTACTCGTGATGCTGTATCCTCTTGTTGCGCCGACTTCCGCTGACGCAAAGGTCTGTTTCCGCTGACGAAATTTCCTTTGGAAGATTCTGGAGATACGGATTCTGAAAAACATAAGTACAAAATAAAATTGTCATAGAAATGTCACAGTTTTCACAGTAGGAAAACTAGGCAAAGGATAGGGTTTAGGACATCGTTTTGGTTTTTTAGATTCCGAATTTTTTTTTCGTGTTTGGAATTATTTTTTTTGGAATATTTCTCTCATGCTAGAGGGTATTTCATTTATTGGTTTTTAAGCGGTTTATTGACGAAAAAAACCTTATACCTTTTACGTAGATCCTTATTGTTTTTGGTCACAATGTTGTTGAGCTGAAAGGGGAGTTGTTGTTATTATTATTATTATTATTATTATTATTATTATTATTATTATTATTATTATTATTAGTAGTTGTTGTTGTTATAATTATCCAAGCTACAACTCTTGTTGGAAAAGCAGAATCCTACAAGCCTAAGAACTTCAACAGGGAAGGTAGCACCTGAATCCCAGACAGAAATAACGCCAGAATAATAAAAGTACCTCCCATTTTACACTGGCAATTCTTAGATTATCAAGATGGAGAACTATGCCTTTCACCTTCTGCTTAGCTTCGGATGATATCCATGCTTCCGTTAACCTCAACACGTAACCTTCTATATTTCAAAATGCTGGTATTTCTTATCTCCAAGGTTGAATCTCTCTTGGTTTCATTACCCATCCTTTTTTCTGGGTTTCTAGAAGGTCAGAGCTATAGAGAATGTTAGGGTTGCGGTGGCCAGGTGGTAACGTCCTTGCTGGTGATTGCCAGACTGGGGTTCGAGTCCCGCTTAAACTCATTAGTTACTTTGGTCGCTGCAACCTCACCATCCTTGTGAGCTAAGGGTGAGTGGTTTTGGGGAGCCTATAGGTCTATCTGTTGAGTCATCAGCAACCATTGTCTGGCCCTCCTTGGTCCTAGCTTGGGCGTAGAGGAGGCTTGGGTGCTGATCATATGTATATATGGTCAGTCTCTAGGCATTGTCTCGCTTGATGGGGCAATGTCACTGCCAGTCATGAGCGGTCTTTTAATCCTTAAACCTTTAACCTGATGGATCTATGATCTAGAATTTTCATGTTACATTTTTTACGGTGGGTGATATTTCCTTTGGCGGTAGTCGCCATTATTATTGATGTTTTTATTTATTTATTTTTTTTTGGTATATTTATAACTGACGTGGAAAGGTTGTATGTTTATAGATTTCCTTATGAATAACTGTTTATCCGTTGAATGAGCTAGTTTCTTATTTTTTTCACCGAATCGAGGTAGATTACTCGGCAATATTAAAAACCATTTTTTTTGCCCTAATTATACATTATCGATATACATACACACATTTATATATATATATATATATATATATATAGAGAGAGAGAGAGAGAGAGAGAGAGAGAGATATGTATATATATATGTATATATATATATATACTATATATTTCTCATATGTAGTTTATGCATTATTCGTGTATTTCCTTTCTTCATAGGACTGCATTCCATGTTGGAGCCATTGTGCTAGTAGCATCCAGCTTTTCCAAATAGGGTTGTAACTTGACTAGTAATACTATTACTTTTCGAGCTTCATCGTAATGGCATTGAGGCCGGAATATTGAATCATAAGTAAATTGGATTAGTTGAAGCAGGGGGGAAATATAAAAAAAGGAGTGATGGTTATTTGAATGGGAAACCAATTTATGAGTAATGGTGTAGATAATTTAGATAATTAGGACAGTTAGAAAAAAAATAGTAATTTTTTTTGCGTATAACGTTTTTAACTGGTATTAATTATGTGTCCCGTTAGTTATTATTATTATTATTATTATTATTATTATTATTATTAAAGATTATTATTATTACTATTATTATTATTATTATTATTATTATTAAAGATGATTATTATTATTATTATTGAAAGTATAATTATTAAAGATTATTATTATTATTATTATTATTATTATTATTATTATTATTATTATTTTAATTCTCTCTCTCTCTCTCTCTCTCTCTCCTCTCTCTCTCTCTCCTATTTCATATCAGTCCTTTCCTATTCCACTTCCCCTTTCATCTCCCCTTTTCCTTTGTGTTACGCCAGATAGTTTTCCCTATTTCCCAAATCACCCCAGTTGTCTCTGTTTCCCATCATGTGTTTGTTTCCCCCACAGCTTTCCATTTTATGCTTGTTATTTTGTGTCATGTTGATCCTCTCTCTCTCTCTCTCTCTCTCTCTCTCTCTCTCTCTCTATTCACGCTTAGCACAAATCAGTCCAGAGGTAACGGATTCAAACTGGAATTGTAATAATACAACACCACTCAATGTGGTAATTTCTTTAAATACAAAATAGCAAATACTTGGAATTGACTTTCAGCGGATTCAGTAAACAGTAACACGATAAACGAGTTGAAGAATAAGTAAGACAAGATCATAACAACTCTAAATGCTTGAACTAAATCGCTCTACCAAAGAGCAAATGAAGTCTCCGCTGATGGACTAAAAAGTCTTTGATAGATCCAAAATCCTTGTATCTCTCTCTCTCTCTCTCTCTCTCTCTCTCTCTCTCTCTCTCTCAATTTTCCTTCACATCGACATACTCTTTTCATTTGCCTTCTCTCTCTCTCTCTCTCTAAATTTCCCTTCACACCTATATACTCTTTCCATTTGCCTCCAATCTCTCTCTCTCTCTCTCTCTCTCTCTCTCAAAATTTCCCTTCACACCGATATACTCTTTCCATTTGCCTCCAATCTCTCTCTCTCTCTCTCTCTCTCTCTCTCAAAATTTCCCTTCACACCGATATACTCTTTCCATTTGCCTCCAATCTCTCTCTCTCTCTCTCTCTCTCTCTCTCTCTCTCTAAATTTACCCTTCACACCGATATACTCTTTCCATTTGCCTCCAATCTCTCTCTCTCTCTCTCTCTCTCTCTCTCTCTCTCTAAATTTCCCTTCACACCGATATACTCTCCATTTGCCTCCAATCTCTCTCTCTCTCTCTCTCTCTCTCTCTCTCTCTCTCTAAATTTCCCTTCACACCGATATACTCTTTCCATTTTGCCATTTGCCTCCAATCTCTCTCTCTCTCTCTCTCTCTCTCTCTCTCTCTCTCAATTTCCCTTCACATCGACATACTCTTTCCATTTGCCTTGCCTTTCCTCTCATCAATAATTCTTCCCCTTTCCTCTGTCAGTCATTTATCACTCTTCCTCCGCCTCCTTCTTTCCCTTATCTTTTTGCTCATTTTCCACCCTTCTACGTTTCCCCAATCTTTCATTTTAATTTCAAGTTGTCTCTCTTCATTATTGATTCAGGGCGATTTTCTCAACTCTTCTATATGTTAATTCTTATTTGCTTTTAACTAGTCGTCTGAAGTCTTTGTAATTAATATAAAAGGTTTGTGAGGGATAAATCATATATTTCATTTATATTATTATTATTATTATTATTACTACTACTACTACTACTACTACTACTACTACTACTACTACTAATAATAATAATAATTATCACCACTGTTAATTATTATTATTATTATTATTATTATTATTATTATTATTATCATCATTGATAATGATGATTTTTATTATTGTTGTTGTTATTATTATTGTTATTATTATTATCAGTGTCAGATATACCTAACAAGTTATCTTTATTATTTATTGTTTGTTTTAAGGTGAAATGTACACTTGTTTCAACTAAGAATTAGACATATTTGTTAATTGTAGTGACTTAATTAAATGTTATTTAACACACGCACACACACAGACAACTTCTTGTGACTGGTTTCCTGACGATACACTGTTGTGATGGTTCAGAAGAGAAATTTGTGAGAGGCAGAGATGCTGTTCTTGAAGCCTTTCGTTCAGGTCTGTTACCTGAGGTGAGAAGAGTTTTATGAACCTTAAAGGCAGCCCTCATCCAACCCCTCCCCCTTCCCTCAATATCCCTCGAGACCCCAACCCCAACCTCAGCCCCTTATTATATTCCTTGTTTCTGAACCCCTTATATGACCTTCAGTACCTGGGACTCCTTGGGAGGACTTTTTGGGAGGACTCCAGCCGACAACAATATCTTGGCGAACCTCAGTTCCACCCAAGGAGGCTATAGATTTCCATTCCACACGCTCTTCTCTCTCTCTCTCTCTCTCTCTCTCTCTCTCTCTCTCTCTATTCCAACGTGGGGTTTCGTTTTGATAACCCAGGCATAACATACTGCGAGTTATTACATTTGTTCCTGTAGATGCGTATATCACGAAGTTTCTTGAAGAAGGGGGTTTTCAAAATTTGGAAATGAACCCGACTCTTCATAGTTTTGAGAATTATCCCCCATTATATTTTTACGGTTCTAGAAATGCGAATATTATTTTTAGAAATTTTCCAAATGAAAGTTAATTGACATTGCATGTATCTGTATCTGCCCCATGGCCTAGATTCTTGAGTGTAAGTCTTGAGTGAAATAGAATTAAAGTAATAAATGTATGCAATTGAATTATTTTTATCACCAAATTTATTATTAATTTTAGCTTTTTGTCATTTATTTCTTTTTAACCTAACTATGAGATCAGCCAAAGAGTCTGCAGAATAGACTGGCCGGTGCTACTATAGCGTGATTCCTACCCTCATTTTCTGTTCCTACCTCAATATGGGGATTCAAATCTACTATAGAGTGATTCCTACCAAGCAAACAACCAAATGATGTAATATTCCCCTTCCAAGGTGTTATTACAAGAGTAACACCTCAATTAAGCACTACCAAACCAACTAAGTGAGCAAACAGTGTAAAAAAAACGACCATTTTACCTAACTCAACTTAACCCAACCTAACCTAAAGTGCGTTTTATGGATTTTTCAGCATGTTTTACAGAATAGAATAGATTAAAAGTGTCAATAAGTATGTTATATCTATCCTTTTTTGGTAGGAATCACCTCATACCCAAAAAATAAGGTAGGAATCACACTATATCAGAGAATCCTGATTGTAGGAATCACACTATAGTAGCACTGAATGGCGTGCTATCTTTACTTTGACGGCTGTTTTTCTTGTCTTATAGGAATTTAGGAAAACGAGACATCCTGATAAAATCTCTCCAAAATGCTCTCATACCCAAACTTAATCCAAGGCAATCCCGAATGACCAACCGCTATTGATAACGATCATTATATATATGTAGCGTCCAGAGGTTAACATCTAATCCAACCACGAATTCCAGCCACATTTATTGTGGGTTGTTGACTAGTAACGGCGTTTGGTTCAGTTGTCTATGAAACCTCCCATCCTCGTTAAAGGAAAGGTTCTTTTAAAAACCTCAGGTGAGCATGGGGAAAAAAAGAAAGAAAAAAAGGCTGCAATGAGTAGGCTCAAACCATGATAAATTTCTGTTAAGTTGGTCTACATGTATTAGCAGAATATTCTGTAGGTTTAAAGGTTTAAATGCTACTCATGAATGGCAAACTCAAGGACAGTGACAATGCCTTAGAGACTGATCATACCAATCAGCGCCCAAAGTCCCTCTTAACCCAAGCTAGGAACAGGGAGGGCAAGGTAATGGCTGCTGATGACTCAGCGGGTAAACCTATAGGCTCCCCCAAATACACGACCCCCATCACTAGCTCACAAGGATGTTGATTTTGCAGGCACTATAAGAAACTATGTACTGTATACTGTATATATATATATATATATATATATATATATATATATATATCCGTACACTCCCTCTCTCATATATTTTGCTAGCTATATAGTGAAATGTTTGGTTTTTCTGTTGATTTTTTATTTAGTAAAATGTTAGATTTTCTGTGTATTTCGTAGTTTTTTTTTTAAATATACTTATTGGTTTTGCTTCCGCACGCTTGCTCATACACAAACGCATTTGTGTATGGCTTACTTGTGTATATGAATGTTTGAATATTATATATATATATATATATATATATGCAGAAGAACCACAGGGAAAATGAAAATACGAAATATACGCTTAAGTCCTGACTAGTTTCGTGGTACTTCCTCAGAGTCCTCTGAGGAAGTATCACGAAACTAGTCAGGACTTAAGCGTATATTTCGTATTTTCATTTTCCCTGTGGTTCTTTTGCATCTGAGCATCACGTTTTCCTGTGATTTTTACGCATATATATATATATATATATATGTATGGATATATATATATATGTATATATATACATACATATATATATATGTATATATATATATATATGTGTGTGTGTGTGTGTATGTATAATATATATGTGTATATATATATATATATATATATTATATATATAATGTCTGTATGTATGTATGTATGTATGTATGTATCAGATAAAGGTTTTTTCCACGCTTAAACAAGACCTTTAAAATTTTATTTATATTTAGTGTAGAGGTACAGTAATGATATTACACGTTGCAATTATCCGAAATTAAATATTTATGTAACTTTAGCTGTTGTTTTTTCACTGATGGGAAAACTCAGGTTAAAATTGTTTTGGGTACTTGAGATTTTCAAGTTGATTTTCCTTATGGCCGGCTGGCGATAAGGAAGTCTTTCTAGATATAACTAAACCCAGAATGTTACTCTATGTTCTTGCGAATCATTTGGTGACTAGAAATTATTAATTCTAGCACTGGAACTTTTTAGATGACTCAACAAGGTGTGTGTGTGGTTTTTTTTTTTTTTTTTTTTTTCAATAAAATTTTCCTTAGTTCTTTTTGAGCAACTTGTAGTTTAAGTGGTGCCGTAGACGTCAGATAATTAGAAATCTTTCTAGATGTTTATTTTTATCTGATAATTATTTTTTTTCACCTGTTACAAATACATTGAATTTAGTATAGTTTTTTCATGTTGCTGTATTTTATCTAAATATTTAATCTACACTCTTAATGCATGTGTATAAGAGTTATGTGCATCCGAACCTACATGTTGATTGATAGACTGTTGTAAAATGAGATTAGCAGGCATATTAGAGGGGGAGATTAGAAACCATGTTAGAGATGGAGATTAGCAACTATATTAGAGGTGGAGATTAGCAACCATGTTAGAGATGGAGATTAGCAACCATGATAGAGGTGGAGATTAGCAACCATGTTAGAGCTAGAGATTAGCAACCATAATAGAGGTGAAGATTAGCAACCATGTTAGAGATGGAGATTAGCAACCATATTAAAGGTGGAGATTAGCAACCTTATTAGAGGTGGAGATTAGCAGCCATATTAGAGATAGATATTAGCAACCATATTAGAGCTGTAGAATAACAGCCATATAAGAGCTGGAGATTAGCAACTATATTAGAGGTGGAGATTAACAACCATATTAGAATTGAAGAATAGAAGAGGACCTGAAGGTCAGTTTTCCCTGGGTCGGATTCTTGCCAAAGTATTATGGAGTTAACAACAATTATGAATAAAGTATTCATTTAATCAATATTGGTAGAATTTAGCATTAAGAACGAATGCACCTACCATATGGTAACAATCGAATGCTTTTCTTTTTACCTCCGCCAACGAAGTTTGGAGGAAGTAATATTTTCACCCCTGATTGTCTGTTTGTGAACAAGTTTCTGACAACAGTTTTACTCATAGAGTAGTGAAACTTTCAGATATTAATTGTTATGTTGGGACGTGGAAGTCACTCAATTTTGAAAGTCCTAGGTCAAAGGTGAGGGTCATGGTCGAGCAAAAGGTCGACCGTATTAACCCTAGCCTTAACTTCAGTTCGCACATGCTTGTCACACAGACTTCAAATTTGCTTACGATTTAAATTGATCCTGGGAAAGGCAAGCTGGTTTCGAGAAATAAGCTGCTGTGGAGCAGGTCTGCACTCTCATAGAGCTTTTCTAGTTTAGTAAAGGCACTAGATTTATATAACATGTTGGTAGAAAACGTTCCGCCACTTTCGTTATGAACCCACCTTCCCAATTATTATTATTATTATTATTATTATTATTATTATTATTATTATTATTATTATTACTTGCTAAGCTGCTACCCTAGTTGGAAAAGCAGGATGCTATAAGCCCCGGGGCTCCAACAGGAAAAATAGCCCATTGAGAAAATGAAATAAGGAAATTTACAAGAGAAGTTTGAAAATAATAGCAAAAAATTATTCCCCCATAAATTGGGAGAAAGGGGTAGAAATTCTTCCGACGTTGGCAGTGATTAATTACATAAATAATCATTTTCAGAATTATGATTTTTGTGTGTAATAGCAGGAGAGCATAACTCAAACCATTTTCCCCCCATTCGTTAAACAATTGATCAAAGCTCTTGTCTTTTTACTCGCAATAGAAAATCTTGGGATTTTATTTTTCTCGAAATTTTCGCTTTGTTTGGATTTGCCTCGAGGCTCTTTCATGGAATTGGCCCAGGAATCTCCAGGCATTTATAGGAAACTGGAAAACTGGAATTCCATAATTGATGACCTAAGCGTTGAATTGCCAAGTGAATTTTCTTTTACGGATATCTCTTTAATTTATTTTTGCAGAATAGCTAGTGATAGTTCTCTCTCTCTCTCTCTCTCTCTCTCTCTCTCTCTCTCTCTCTCTGAGGCATTGATAGGAAACTGGAATTCCATAATTGATGACCTAAGCGTTGAACTGCCAAGTGAATTTTCTTTCATGTATAACTTTTAAATTATTTCAGCAGAATAGCAAGTGATAGTTCTCTCTCTCTCTCTCTCTCTCTCTCTCTCTCTCTCTCTCTCTCTCTGAGGCATTGATAGGAAACTGGAATTCCATAATTGATGACCTAAGCGTTGAACTGCCAAGTGAATTTTCTTAAGTATAACTCTTAATTTTTGCATAATAGCAAGTGATCTCTCTCTCTCTCTCTCTCTCTCTCTCTCTCTCTCTCTCTCTCTCTCTATACTTGTTTATGTTTAAAATTGGGTTTTCTTCAGTCGTTATCATGACGAACGTGAGCCTTTGCACATTCAAGTACAGTACAGCTGTAATGATATCTTGTATTTTCATAACATTTGGTGACCGCTGTAATCATTACGGGTGTGTGATGTATAGCTTGTACATCGAGGATATCCACAGTTGTTCATTTTTTTTTTATTACTAACACACACACACACAGACACACGAAGTTGGGTAGGTTCATTTAACATTGGTTTCTTGAGAGACTTTTTTGCTTTCGAAATGAAAATTATATTTATTGGCTTATTTTTTCCAATTTAATTTGAACTTTTTTTTTTCTATTGTTGCTCTACAGAAATTTTAAACAACAGTGCCTATCAGTTTTTTTAAAGCTGATATTCTATCCTAGTTGTGTTTCGAAGACTGTCTTGTTTGCTAAAGTTGTGTCAACAGTAATTTTTTTTTTCTAAAACTGTACTTATGTTTTTTTTTTATATATATTTTACTCAGATGTTTGATATAGGCTATATATATATATATATATATATATATGTGTGTGTATATTGCAGTAATTAAGCCTCTCTCTCTCTCTCTCTCTCTCTCTCTCTCTCTCTCTCCTCTCTCTCTCTCTCTTTCTCCTCTATCTCTCTCTCTCTCTCTCTCTCTCTCTCTCTCTCTCTCTCACAGCGATTTAATTATTAGGAAAATATAAATAATTAATAATTGATATTCATATCCATTTTTTATTTAATGCCATTATAAATTATAAATTCTAATTAAATAGATTAACTACTGTAGCTCTCTTGTCTATTGATATACCTTTTGCTTGTAGGGATACTAAATAGCTTAGAAAAAAAAGACAGAGTACATGAACTCTCTCGCTCGCTTTGAAGCATATCAGTGCACTATTAATCCCTGACCTGTTTGAGACCTCTGCCCTCGGCTAATCCCGCTGTTGTACTTATGGATATGGCACTCTTGATGCCAGAGTGCCTGGCTCCTCTGAGTCTTGCATGACAGAAAATTCATTAGAAGTTTTGTACACTGACGGGAAGTTTTACTAGTTATTGAAGGGCTGATGGTAATAAGGTACGTTAGGTATAATTAATGCGTGGAGAGAGAGAGAGAGAGAGAGAGAGAGAGAGAGAGAGAGAGAGAGCTTATGGTGGTGAAATTGGTTTGCGTATCACCATGATCAGCAAAGCTGTATTAATGAAGTTATGGGGTCCTTTGACTGGCCAGACAGTATTACATTGGATCTTTTTCTCTGGTTACGGTTCTTTCCCTTTGCCTACACAGACACCGAATAGTCTGGCCTATTCTATACAGATTCTCCTCTATCCTCATACACCTGACAACACTGAGATTACCAAACAATTCTTCTCTCGAGGGGTTAACTACTAAACTGTATTTGTTCAGTGGCCACTTTCCTCTTGGTAAGGGTAGAAGAGGCTCTTTAGCTATGGTAAGCAGCTCTTCTAGGAGAAGGACACTCCAAAATCAAACCATTGTTCTCTAGTCTTGGGTAGTGCCATAGCCTCTGTACCATGGTCTTCCACTGTCTTGGGTTAGAGTTCTCTTGCTTGAGGGTACACTCGGGCACACTGCTCTATTTAGTTTCTCTTCCTCTTGTTTTGTTAAAGTTTTTATAGTTTATATAGGAAATATTTATTTCAATGTTTTTGCTGTTCTTAGAATATTTTATTTTTCCTTGTTTCCTTTCCTCACTGGGCTATTTTCCCTGTTGGAGCCCCTGGGCTTATAGCATCCTGCTTTTCCAACTAGGGTTGTAGCTTAGCATTTAATAATAATAATAATAATAATAATACTATATTGGTTTGTTGTGAGTGATCAGACTGAAGTCTCTCACCATCACCAATCCGCAAGGGCGAGCGTTGTGATGTAATGGCCAAACCCCAGACATGAATGCGGACATGTCTGAGGCCTTTGTCATGCAGTGGACTAGACACTGCTTCATTTTTTATTGTTGGTGTTTAATATATATATATATATTTATATATATATATGTGTGTGTGTATCTATATATATATATATATATATATATATATATATATGTGTTTATTTATATATATACATATATATGTATATTAGTACATGATTATAGTTCGTTGGTTTCCAGCGATTATAGTTAATAGTAGGCTACTTAAAAAGTAATGCAAATTTAATAATAGTAGGCTACTTAAAAAGTAATGCAAATTTAATAATTGCCATCACGTGTTTTTGTCCTGCCATCACTTTTGACAGATGAAAGCGAAGGACTTGTTCTCAAGAAATGTCCAGGAGACACGTAGGGTTTCATCTTTGATTCGGGTACTTAAGAACCCCGTGTGTGATATTTGCAAGTCCGCAAAGATTAAAAGAGAGAAATGCGAACCCCTTTTTGTGTCAGTCAAGTTACTCCTTGAAAAGAGATTGCTATTACTCTGATACGTGATGCCAAGAGGCATGTGTCCAGAACTCTTATCTAGCTTAATTTTGGGAGGTCAGCGTTTGTCATTTTTACCATGAATTTGATTCTAAGTTGATTATAAGAGCTTTGTCCTTTGCGTAATAGATTATGAATAACGGCACCTGTCTTTGTGTTGTTTTAGAATATTAGTTTTTTACAATTATGATGTTTTCGTGTTTGGGATTACACGTGTGATTGGGAAATGTTATCTCCAATAATTGTGTGTCTCTTCATCATCATTATCATTATCAGCCCAATGCAGGGCAAAGACCTCAAGCAAATTCTTTCATTATTATCATCAGCTGTTATCAGCCCACTGCAGGACGAAGGACTCATACATATTCTTCCACTCGCTTATGTTTATGGTCTTTCTATGCCAGTCTTTTACCTGCAAATTTTCTTAGCTCGTCAATTCATCGTCTTATTTTCTTTCCTCTGATTTGTTTGCAATCTCTAGGGACCCATCCTGTTATTCTTGATGTCCACCTATTGTGTATCATTCTCATTATATGTCAAGCTGAAAAACTGTGAAGTCACCTTATAAGGTACTTAAAATACGGAAGGGAAGTCTATTCATACACTTTTGAAATATTTAAATTTATTATTTATTGCAAATGTGCATGACACAGGGCTCTTCCTCTTCAATAATCAGCTTCTCCTCCATACCTGGATGGGAAATACAGAAATTGCACGTTAGTGGTAAAGCCTAAGAATTAACTTAAATTGTATACGTAAGAATAATATGGCAAGAAGCACTTATACATAGGAATATGCAAACCGTTACCTTACTGTAAGTAGGTCAAGACAAGAAAAACCAAGTATGACAACCATATCAAGGCTGGATAATCCTATCCTGAAATAATATAATATCCGTGTAAGTTTGCATTAAAGGGGAGACTTACAATTTTATGTTGATTTATCCAGAAAATAACAAATAGTAGCTTACCACTATGTACAATAAACCCACGAACAACCTTCAGTAGAGTTGCGAAACCACTGTAAGGACAAGAGAAAGCCTCTATAACTATTGAACATTCGTGAATATCCGTACTCTACCTATGGCAGGTAGGAAGGACTTTAATAGGCAGCAACAAAGGCTCAAAAGATTGCTACGATTACCATTCAGTATTTGCCCCAAAAATACTTGGTACTCACCGTAGTCCATCCGAGCAAGAAGGGATTGAAGTCAATGCTTAGGAGAACGTGACTTTTCTCCACAAATCCTCCACTAAGGCGAGTCGAGGTCGAGACGATGATGAACAAATCAGTCGTAGGAAGCAGAGTACATCCAGGTGGCCACTAATTACGCAGTCCAAATTATGGAACCAAGGGAATAATTCACAAATGCCTCTTGAGGGACCCTTGATTCTTAATAAAAATATCAGAGCCTCGTCCAAGACATCCTCCAGGAGGACAGGCTCACACAGACGATGGGAGACGGGCTCAATGGCATACGGGTATGTGGTTGGTCCTACCAAGGACAGTCCGGACTGACCAGACTGGCAGGACTGCCTCGACTGCTGAGACTGCTTGGACTGCTATAGTACTGCCTTCTCACGCATTCACCGGTCTCGAAGTTTCCTCGTAAACAAAAAAAAAAGGAGGAGTCAACAATTTGCCAATCATAACTATGGCAGCAGGAAGGTCTGTAAGCTGTACCAAGTATATTTTTCTTATTTTGGTAATACTGAAATCCCATATTTACGAATCCTTCCTGCCGCTGTAGGCAAGTACATTAAAAATTTATTCATTCTGTATATATGTCCTTCCCATGTCCATTTTTCTTTTGCTTACATGTTAGAGTATTTTCTAATTTAGTTTGCTCTCGTATCCATGTTGTTGCTCTTTTTTCTGATTCTTATTGATTTTCCCATCATTATTCTTTCCATAGCTCTTTGAGTTGTAACTAGCTTATGTTGTAAGGATTTAGTAAGGCTCCGAGTTTCTGATGCATAAGTTATTTTAGAGTAAAATATATATATATATATATATATATATATAGTATATAAAAGATATATATATGAGATATATATACTTTGTGTGTGTATATATATATATATATATATATGTATATATATATATAATATATATATATACAGTATATATATATATATATATATATACAGTATGTGTGTAAAAGAAAGGTCAAAGGTTACAGGTTGTGTTGAAAGAAGTAAGTTGGAAACCGCTGGAGATATTTGTGAGGCAGGAAATTACATGATTTATGCGAATTTGATGGTGTTTTGAATATGATCCATACTCGATCGTTTTTTACTTCTTTTACTTTTCATTTGTAATATTACCTCAAGCATAAGAAACATGAACTTATGGCTCTTCGAAGCAGAATTAGATGTTATCATAGTTATTCTTTTTAGCTGCTTTGCAATTTTTTGCCTTTTTTTTATCTTAATTTTGGTGTATCTTTATGCTTTCTTATTCTAGAGTGCATTTAATTTCGAATTTAATCATTTATTCTTTTTTTTTTGATAAGTTTTTTTTTTTCAAATATGATTTTTCTTAGTTACTTCCTAAGCTCTTTTTTCCTTTAAACTCCTACACATCCCTTTTTAGGGAATCAATTATTTTTTTTTTATTTCAAATTTTATTTTCCTTATTTACTTCCTAACCTCTTTTTATCTTTTAAAATCCTACACTTACCCCTATTTAGGGGAATCAATTATTTGTTTTTATTTCAAATTTGATTTTCCTTAGTTAAATCCTAACCTCTTTATCTTTAAAATCCTATACTTACCCCTTATTTGGGATTCCTTTCCTACTCCTTCTGCTCCTCTCACCTTCTTTTGGAATTCCTTTCTTTTTACTTCTCATCCTCATTTGTCGTTAATTTACATATTCAGTTATTTTTGTTTCTATTTCCCTTCAGCACATTATTATTGTTATTATTATTATTATTATTATTATTATTATTACTTGCTAAGCTACAACCCTAGTTGGAAAAGCAGGATGCTATAAGCCCAGAGGCTCCAACATGGAAAATAGCCCAGTGAGGAAAGGAAACAAGGGAAAATTAAATATTTTAAGAACAGTAACATTAAAATAAGTATCTTTTCAGCTTCTCTAAATTCTTAGATTCTGTACTTACAATCTTCAATCCTTCGTGTCACCGTACATTTCTCGTATACCTTTTCATCTTGACCCGGTCGTATAGCTTTGTCGAGAAATCAGTTTAAAAAATATTTTCAACTTACGTAGGTTTGAAGTCTTTTTAATTTTGCTCATGTTTTCGTGGATTTTTCCTGAAATGTGAAGAGTAATGAAATGCGTATTTTATATGAAATGCGTAATTTATAAGAAATGGATATTTTATAAGAAATAGATATTATATAGGAAATGGGTATAATACAAGAAATGGGTATTATATAAGAAATGGGTATTTTATAAGAAATAGATATTATATAGGAAATGTGTATAATACAAGAAATGGGTATAATACAAGAAATGGGTATTATATAAGAAATGGGTATTTTATAAGAAATAGATATTATATAGGAATTGGGTATTATATAAGATATGGTTATTATATAAGAAATGGGTATTTTATAAGAAATAGATATATAGGAAATGGGTATTATATGAGAAAGGGGTATTATATGAGAAAGGGGTATTATATAAGAAATTGATATTTCATAAGAAAGTTCCTACTATGAAAGGTCACAAATCGAGTTATTACACGTTGAATTTCAGGCTTATTCAGCAATTATATCATCTTCAAACTTCGATAATTTGACGTTTGTAATTGACTTTGTCCAAGTCAAGAAGTGTTTCTGATGTTTTTGTAAGTCTCTAATCTCTTGCACTCGAGAGTTCTTTGTCTTAGGAATACTGTTATCTTAGTAATACAGTAAATAGATTAGGGAGGAGGACAAGTCTCTCATTATCTTTGTGTATATATATATATATATATATATGTATATGTGTATATATATATATATATATATATTTATATGTATATATATGTATCTGTATGTATATATATATATATATATATATGTATGTATATCGATATAACTTTCTATCTATCTATATATATATATATATATGTATGTATGTATATATATATTTATATGTATATATATGTATCTGTATTATGTATATATATCGATCTATTTATCTATCTATTTATCTATCTATCTATATATATATATATATATATATATATAATTTATTTTTCTTTTTTTTCTTCCTGTGATGGCAACATTATATTACATATTTCTTTAATAGAATCTTCAACCTTATAAGAATTCAATGCATTTATTTATAGCATCAGAGCTATGACCAAGTCAAGTAAATATAGGAATACCTAAGAAAAAATCAAAGGACATATGATTTATGGGAAGAACATGTACGAAAATTAATTTTGAATGATGAAAAGTGCTAATTAATTTCCTTAATTGAATTCCCATTATTCATTTGATATATAGAAAATGATCTGACGTTCATTGTGTTCTCAAAGAACCAAGTTTATTAAGAAATCAAGACCTGTCTTGCATTACTGGTGATGCAATCGAAAGTGAATTAGATAAACGTAAAAGAGAATGAAGTGTTGGGTGAGAAAAAGTAGAATATAGAAGACAACGTTACCCACTTCAGTAAGGAGGAAGTCATCGTACATTCACATCGTCGTATGTGTGTGTGTGTGTGTGTGTGTGTCATTTGGTGAGTAATGACTGCCAATCATAAGGGCCGAGCTATTGTTCAAATGTGGATATAATCATAACTTCTCTCTCTCTCTCTCTCTCTCTCTCTCTCTCTCTCTCTCTCTCTCTCTCTAGAAATATTGTTTAAATATGGATATATTAATAATTCTCTCTTTCTCTCGAAATATTGTTCAAATATAGATGTAATTATAATTCTCTCTCTCTCTCTCTCTCTCTCTCTCTCTCTCTCTCTGGAAATATTGTTCAAATATGGATGTAATCATCTCTTTCTCTCTCTCTGGAAATATTGTTCAAATATGGATGTAATCATCTCTCTCTCTCTCTCTCTCTCTCTCTCTCTCTCTCTCAATCTTGGTCAGATATAGATGTGATCATAATCTTGCTCGAATAGATATGGTTATAATCCTAATTCTCTCTCTCTCTCTCTCTCTCTCTCTCTCTCTCTCTCTGTATTCATTGCTCTAGCATGTGTTTTCATTTCCCCTTTAACCCAATCAGCTCTTCTGATCCCTTGTATTCTGTATTTGCATTTTCAATCCTTCATGTTACCATATATATTTTTAAGCCTTTCAAGATTTTCTCTTTGATATTGGTGAAGTTTCCACGTAGCTACAATTGCAAAGGGTAAATAAGAGGGATTTCTTATAATACAGCATAAAACACCAGTGAAAGGGACCAATGTCGTTGCTACTTGAGAAAAATAATTGGATTAAATTCAATTTGTTTACAGTTTATGCAGAGGCCCACTATATGTTTCTGTATTTTACTTTAAGGTGTAAGATGAAAAATATGTTTTGAATATAAGTCCTTTTGAGCGGATTATGTATTTTGAAGTTTTCTTACCGTTATTTCTTACCATTGTTCAAGTATTTTACTCCTCTTCACATTGTTCAATTGGAAAAAAAGAATTTTTGGAAAAGACAATGTTCTGTCTTATTTCTCTTGTTTTTTTTTTAATATATATATAGTTTACATATCAAGGATCTAATTAATGTTGTTACTGTTCTTGAAATATTTTATTATGATTGTTTATTCTTCTCATGTAGTTTATTTACTTCCTTTTTTTCCTTTCCTCACTGGGGTATTTTTCCCTGTTGGAGATTATGGACTTACAGCAACTTGCTATTCCAACTAGATTTATAGCCTAACATGTAATAATAATATTTTACTCGTTCACATTTTTCAATTGAAAAAAAAATATTTTGGAAAAGAAACAGCGGTATAAAGATATATTTAAAAAATGCTCTTCCATTATTTCTTACCATTGCTCAAGTATTTTATTCATTTGTATTTTTCATTTAAAGAAAAAATTAGAAAAGAAACTGACGAGTTAAGGTATATTTAAAAAATGTTCTATTATTTCTTACTATTACTCAAGTATTTTACTCATTCACATTTTTAATTGAAAAAAGAAATTCGAAAAAGAAACTGACGAGTTAAGATGTATTTAAAAAATTTTCTTCTATTATTTCTTACCATTAATCAAGTATTTTACTCATTCAAATTTTTCAATTGGAAAAAAATTATTTTCGGAATAGTAACTGCCGAGTTGAGATATGTTTTTAAAAATTTATTCCATTATTTTTACCATAGCTCAAAATTTTTACTCCTCTTCACATTTTTAAACTAAAAAAAAAACAAGATTTTCGTAAAAGAAACTGCTGAGAAAAAATATATTTTACTCTTTCAGATTTTTCAATTGGGAAAATATATCGAAAAAATAACTGACGAGTTAAGATATATTTAAAAAATGTCCTTCTATTATTTCTTACCATTACTCGGGTATTTTACTCGTTCAGATTTTTAAATTACAAAAAAAAAAAAAAAAAAAATATTTTCGTAAAACAAACTGCCAAGAAAATATATATTTTCAAACTTTTTCTTTTAATGAAATTCTGTGGAGATTCCTTACCTACGCGTGGATAATTCGTACTCTTGTGCGATGAACTGAAGGATTCTCACCAAATATATCCTGGAGACTGATGGTTAGAAGAAAGTAAAACAAGGAATTCAGTAGAATCAGTTGGGGAGAATGTGGAATGTGTCGTTTATAGACAAACTATCGAAATAGGTTTATGTCAGGTTGAAAGCTGCTCTCCTTAGTTGTAATTTCTTAGTCAAATATTTTTATTTATTATATATATATATATATATATATATATGTATAAATGTTTGTACAGTATATGCATTTATATATTAATAACTGTGTTGTATATGTTAAGTATATAGCTATTATATGTATATGTATATGCATATGCGTTCATATATATTCACACCTATATACAAACACACACACACACACACATATATATATATATATATATATGTATGTATATATATGTATATATGTGTATATATATACATATATATATATACATATATATATATATATGTATGTATATATATATATGTATATATATGTGTATATATATACACACACACACATATATATATATATATATATATATGTATATCTCACAATGCAATTTTCCATTTAATGCGGGTGTCACCAATAGTGCTCAATATTTTGGTATCTGAGGTAGTCCTTGGGTTTGAGGTTGCTAGCCCCATGACTTTTTTTCTAGGCTTCAGCAAATGTTGGTTCCCGTTGACCGAGGGGTGGAATTTTGGGCGAACTTGCGCAACGTTTAAAAAGGTCCCCGAGGTAGAAGTTTGTATTAATTATTGTACGTTTGTTTGTTTACTCAGTTGCAAGTAACAAATACAGATTTCATCTTTTTTTCTCTGTTAGTTTAATTCAATTGTCATTTGGTTAGAGTTTTTCATAGCAAGTATTCTATAGAACCAATGTTCTGTTGGTTAAAGTTAGAAAAAAGCAACATATATAGCTCGTATGTTAATTTTACTTCACTCTTCATTTAGCTAAAAGATTTTTATCAGCCATTGATGTGGATGTTGAAAAAAAAATAAAAGGCAGTGTGTACTGCTCTGCTAATTTCTATGTTAATTTTACTTCACTCTTCGTTTAGTCAGAAGATTTTCAAAGCAAATCTTCTATAAAACCAGTGATGTGGTGGTTAAAAAGTAAAAAAAAAAGGCAACGTGTACAGGTCTGTTAACTTCTATGTTAATTTTACTTCACTCTTCGTTTAGTCAGACGATTTTTATAGTAAGTGTTCTTTAAAACCAGTGATGTGGTGGTTTAAAAGTAAAAAAAAAAAAAAAAAAAAAGGCAACGTGTACAGGTCTGTTAATTTCTATGTTAATTTTACTTAACTCTTCGTTTAGTTAGAAGGTTTTCATAGCAAGTGTTCTATAAAACCAGTGTTCTTTTTACAAAAAAAAAAAAAGCAAAAATAAAGCAACTTGTACACCTCAGTTATTTCTATGTTAATTTTACATCATTCTTCATTTAGTTAGAAGATTTTCATAGCAAGTGTTCTATAAAAACTAGTATTCTTTGTACAAAATAAAGCAAAAAAAAAAAAAATGCAACGTGTACAGCGATCCTCACGTCAAGGGTTAGATACCTCTTATCTTGCCGAGCGAACATTGACATGGCATAAATATCTCTTATGTGCAACGCCTACGTGTTGCTATCAGTGGAAATTTGTGAACGTCGTAACAGCTGTACCTTCGCTTTGCCTTTTGTATTTTCTGTTATGTTGTGCGTTTGCTGGTTTACAAAAAATGTTAATTGTCCTTCTTTGTTAGTCGTTGTTGTTTGAAATGATTTGTTATAATTAGGGCCCAGTCACATTTTCGGTTACGAACACATTTTGTGGGAATTCTTTGGGGCTATGTGTACACACACACACATACATATATATATATATATATATATATATATATATATATATATATATATATATGTTTATTTGTTCCAACACGAATCCTTACCACTGACCCCATAGAAGGTTTTCCTATACATTGCTCAGTGGTATGTTAATAAAAATACAATTTTCTTAGAAATTGTCATATATATATATAAAGGAAAATCAACACAATATCATGCTCAAATAGGAATAAATTTCTATCTCATTCTGGGGATCGAACCCTAGCCCCTTCAAATGAAAGGCCATCAGTGGCTCTAAAAGAAGTCTTAACCTAAGTGCTATCTGCATTTTTGTAGGTAGTAGGTTGGCCAGGGCACCAGCCGTCCGGTGAGATACTACCGCTAGAGTGTTATGGGGTCCTTTGACTGGCTAGACAGTACTACATTGAATCCTCCTCTCTGGTTACGGTTGTTTCCCTTTGCCTACACATACACAGAATAGTCTGGTCTATTCTTTACAGATTCTCTTCTGTCTTCATACACCTGCCAACACTGAGATTACCAAACAATTCTTCTTCACTCAAGGGGTTAACTATTGCACTGTAATTATTCAGTGGCTACTTTCCGGTTGGTAAGGGTAGAAAAGACTCTTTATCTATGGTAAGCAGCTCTTCTAGGAGAAGGACACTCCAAATTCAAACCATTGTTCTCTAGTCTTGGGTAATGTCATAGCCTCTGTACCACGGTCTTCCACTGTCTTGGGTTAGAATTCTTTTCCTTGAGGGTACACTCGGGCACACTATTCTAGCTAATTTCTCTTCCTCGTGTTTTGTTAAAGTATTTATAGTTTATTTAGGAAATATTTATTTTAATGTTGCTACTTTTTTAAAAAATATTTTATTTTCCCTCGTTTCCTTTCCTCACTGGGCTATTTTCCCTGTTGGGGCCCGTGGGTTTATAGCATCCTGATTTTCCAACTAGGGTTGTAACTTAGCAATTAATAATAATAATAATAATTCACCTGGTCAGACATCCGTTTCATATCAGCGTGTGATAGTTTATCAGTAATTACAGCAGGGAACTTTGACAGCAAACATTAATATTTTAGATTTTGTTTTTATTTTTTTATAATTTACACCCAGAAGAAGCACGTAGACTTCGTACATCTGTCCAGGCAATTTCCAAACATATTGAGCTTGATACAGAAGTGACTTGGACTTACTGTACATCTCATCCGACAGGAATTATTGCCTTGTTTTTACTATGGAGTCGCCCATTGTTAGATGAGTCTGCCCGATGTTGAAAAATGTAAGGTTGTCCTTGCATCTATCTATGTATTTATGGATACTAGTACGCTTATTTGTGTTCCTGTATACAGTATATATACTGTACAGTCAAGTTAGGCTCAACCATGTAATGTCTTGCGAGAGGGTACACTCGGGCACACTATTCTATCGTATTTATCTTCCTCTTTTTTTTCTTTTTTTTTTTTTTTTGTTAAAGTTTTTTGGTTTGTATAGGAGATATTTATTTGAATGTTACTGTTCTTAAAATATTTTATTTTTCCTTCTTTCCTTTCCTCATTGGGCTATTTTCCCTGTTGGAGCCCCTGGGCTTCTAGCATCCTACTTTTCCAACTAGGGTTGTAGCTTAGCAATCAATAACAATAATAATAATCTAAATATTTACGGACACTAATACGCAATGTTGTGTTCATGTATACAGTAGATATACTGTACAATCAAGTTAATCTCACCCATGTAAGGTTGGCTGTACACTTTGAGCAACTGATTATTTGCATGTGATAGCAAACCAGAAATTAATTCGAATATTTTCCTAATTTCACCCAAGGTATTAAAATAATTTACGTATGGCCTTTTATGCTTTTCCACCACGTAAAATGTTAAAACTGTATATCCAAACTTGTTTGCCCTGAATTCGTATGTGCACATCAGTCCATATCAATTGTTTAATGTAGATAAGAATACTTATAGTTTGTAATTGATGACAACTGGAAACTATATTTGTGTATGTTGTTATTATTATTATTATTATTATTATTATTATTATTATTATTATTATTATTATTATTAGCCAAGCTAGTTGGAAAAGCAAGATGCTATAAGCCCCAGGGGTTCCAATAGGGAAAAATAGCCCTGTGAGGAAAGGAAATAAGGAAATAAATAAATGATGGGAACAAACTAACAATAAATCATTCTAAAAATAGTAACCGTCAAAATAGATATGTCATATATAAACTATTAACAACGTCAGATGTGTTATTTATCACAACCAAATATCAAGAGGTTTGGGATGCATAGCAGGAGAGTTATGATGAATATTAAGGGATTAATTATGAATATCCAAGAGATTCGTGATAATTATGAAAGAGATTCATGATGAATATCTAGGGATTTATGTTGAATATCCCAGAGAATCGTGATGAACATCAAGGGATTTGTGATGAATATCAAGAGATTTATGCTGAGTATCAAGGGATTCGTGGTGAATATCAAGAGATTCGGGATGAATATCCAAGAGATTTATGCTGAATATTAAGGGATTTGTGATGAATATTCAAGAGATTCGTGATGAACATCAAGGGATTTGTGATGAATATCAAGAGATTTATGCTGTATATCAAGGGATTCGTGGTGAATATCAAGAGATTCGGGATGAATATCCAAGAGATTTATGATGAATATCAAGAGATTTATGATGAATATCCAATAGATTCGTGATGAATATCCACGAGGTTCGTGATGAATATCCAAGAGATTCGTAATGAATATCAAGGGATTTGTGATGGTTATCCAAGAGATTCATGATGAATATACAAGAGATGTATGATGAACATCCAAGCGATTCATGATGAATATCAAGGGATTTGTGGTGAATATCAAGGGATTTGTGATGAATATCGAGAGATTTATGATGATTTTCCAAGAGATTCATGATGAATATTAAAGTTCATGATGAATATCCAAGAGATTCGTGATAAATATCAAAGGAATCGTGATGATTATCCAATAGATTCAGGATGATTATTAAGAGATTTTTTTATGAATATACAAGATATTCGTGATGAATATCAAGAGATTCGTGATGAATATCAAGAGATTCGTGATGAATATCAAGAGATTCGTGATGAATATCCATGAAATTCGTGTGAATATCAAGAGATTTATGGTGAATATTAAAGAGATTCGTGAGGAATATCAAGAGATTTATGGTGAATATCCAAGATATTCGTGATGAATATCAATGGATTTTTATGATTATCCAAGAAATTCGTGATGAATATCAAGAGAGTTATGCTGAATATCAAAGGATTTGTGATGAATATTCAAGAGATTCGTGATGAATATTCAAGAGATTCGTGATGAATATAAAGGGATTTGTGATGATTATCCAAGAGATTTTTGATGAATATCAAAGGATATGTGATAAATACCCAAGAGATTTTTGATGAATATCCAAGAGATTTATGATGAATATCCAAGAGATTCATGATGAATATCCAAGAGATTCGTGATGAATATCAAGGGATCTGTCATATTAGAGCAAATAATTTAAATGACCTATTAAAAGAGCGTTATTCAATAGGAAATTTTTCACTCCTGATATTTCAGTTATATATATATATATATATATATACATACATATATATATATGTATATATATATAGTATATATATATATATATATATAACCTTTGGATACTTTTAAATGTCCGTTCCATTTATGTTATCTTGTAAAGAGACCTCGTTAGTGGGAATTCAAATGTGTATATTCGTAGATACATTATAGTAGAAAAGGGGATAATGTTGGCGACTGCCTTAGATATTCTTAACAAGAGGCTAATGAAAAAAATATTATTTGTTTTGGTTGATTACATAAAGGATAGTCTCTCTCTCTCTCTCTCTCTCTCTCTCTCTCTCTCTCAATAAATATTTTTTTAGGGTGATTACACAAACAGCATTAAAATCATATCGTAATAATTCTCTCTCTCTCTCTCTCTCTCTCTCTCTCTCTCTCTCTCTTATAATAAGTATTATTTTTAGGGTGGTTACATAAACAGCATTAAAACTATGTCGTAATAACTCTCTCTCTCTCTCTCTCTCTCTCTCTCTCTCTCTGTCTTAATAAATATTATTTGTTTAGGGTGATTACATATCAACATTAAAATTTATGTCGTAGTAACTCTCTCTCTCTCTCTCTCTCTCTCTCTCTCTCTCTCGCTGTGTGTGTGTGTGTGTTTGTGTTTGTGGGTCGTGCAGAAACAACCCTTTCTCAGTTGTGCTTTGAAATGTTTAAAAAGTTTATAATCTTTTACCCAAGGGTCTTGGTATAAGGGTGAGCGTCCTATTCCTTCCCAAAACCACAATATGACTGAACCCTTTATTATGCTCTCTCTCTCTCTCTCTCTCTCTCTCTCTCTCTCTCTCTCATTTAAAAGTATGTTTTATTCTTCTATTCCGTTCCCCTGTTTTCATGAGCTCTTAGTTCCATCTACCTTGAAGTCCTTTTTGAAGTCCTTTTTAACCATGATGGGAGACGCACACAGACAATCCTTCACCTTCAAAATCCTTTAACAAAGGCCTTCCATTGTAACCCGATGCTTGCTTTATCCTGAAACCGTTCCTTTTTTTCCCTTCTACAGAACTTATAATTCCCGGGATTATGGAAGAAAATCCTTCCAACCCTTATTGAACTAATGGAAGAGAGAGCTTAGGCGATGGGATTCCGAGTGGAAGAAGAAGGGGAACAGAGTTTACTAGGGAAAGCATTTGGAAGCAATGAGAGTGTCGGAGTTGTTTTTTTTTTTAATCGAAATTTAAAACCCCGTTTTAATTCCGTATTTGGGAAACTTAGTTTTGTGGCAAGAAATGAGAAGTGACTCTCGCATTGTTTACAAGGAAAATCATTTGGAAGCAATGAGTGTCTCGTTGGAGTTCGACTTTGGAGTGAGTGTGTTTTTTTTTTTTTATCGAAATTTAAAACCCCGTTTTAATTCCGTATCTGGGAAACTAATTTTGTGGCAAGAAATGTGAAGTAACCCTCGCATTGTTTACAAGGAAAATAATTTGGAAGCAATGAGTGTCTCGTAGTTCGACTTTGGTGTGTGTGGTGGGTTTTTATTTTATTTTTTTTTTTAATGAAATTTAGAACCCCGTATTGATTCCGTATTTGGGAAACTATTTTTGTGGTAAGAAATGTGAAGTAACACTCTTATTAACTCTTGTTTACGAGGAAAATCCTTTTGAAGTAATGAGAAGGTCTCGTTAGAGTCCATCTTTGGTGTATTTATTTTTATTTTTTAAATCGAAATTTAGAATCCCGTATTAACTCCGT
>NC_090731.1:174865784-174873284 GCF_036898095.1 Palaemon carinicauda | reverse complement strand
ATACTAAGCCAAATCAGTATCCTTAGAAATTACATATGATTAAACGACTTATTGATAATATTTACTAAGTAATTTTGCATTTTTCCATAACCAATTGATTTTAATTATTACCAAAACTTATTGCATACTAAACTAGAGTAGGTTTGTTTCCCTTTACAATCGAGGGAGTTTTTTTTTTTTTTAGGGAAATTTTACCAACAAACTGAATTTTTGGGCTGGAAATTGTATACTAAACTTTGAATTCATCTCAACGTCTCACCGATTACATACAGCTTTGATAAATGAAAGATATAAATTAATGTTGTGACTGTTCTTAAAATATATTTCAATTGTTCATTACTTCTTTTGTAGTTTATTTATATCCTTATTTCTTTTCCTCACTAGGCTATTTTTCCTTGTTGGAGCCCTTGGGTTTGTAGCATCCTACTTTTCCAACTGGGGTTGTAGCTCACCTAATAATAATAATAATAATGTATAGTATGATGTATAATGTATAGTATAATGTAAAGTTCTGTATAGTAATAATGTATAGTATATCAATGTATAGTATTCTAATTGTTTTCGTATTTACATCGTGTAAAAAGTTTCGCGATTGGTTCTGGAAGCCACAATTTTGTGTTAAATAGAACTGTGCTCATTTCCTGATGTTCTTTCATTTGAAATTATTCTTACGAGTTTCTGAAAGTTTTAAAAGCAAAACAATAATCAGAAGTTTTTTCATTTTAGCTGCTGTAGAAAATTAATTTTCTTTTATTTGAAAAACGCGATGTCCTAAAAAAATAAAAATACTTGTAGAACCGGTTTCTGTTAAGCCAGTTCTTAAGAAATAGTGTAGATAGTAGATCGTGATGTTGATAGTACTGTGGTCTGAAGCCCATGTATTTGATGTAATTTATATATAAATAAATTCCCCACTAATAAGTGTTATGTCGTTTTATTAAATAAAAAAAAAGAAGAATAAGAAAAATCTCATATTGTAAATTGAAGCTTTTTCGCGGTAAAGGTTCTTTTCATGGTGTTCGAAAGGTCAAAGTTTTACAGCCTCATCATGTCGGACCACTTTGACCTGACCCGAGTAAACATTTTCCACCTCAGGTAAAATCAGGTTGTCACTAAATATATCGCTAAAGGTTTTGTCCACGAGAAGGGTTTGTCCACCATACGCTGCTAGATACCGCTGACCTGATTAACGCTGTCATTGTGTGTTGTGGTTGTTTGTTCTTGTTTAGGTGTGTCACGCTTCTTTGTCATTTTGTGTATGTATGTATGTATGTGTATATATATATATATATGCATACATATAATATATGCAATGTATATACAAGAGTAGGAGATGATGATGATGATTATAATACACACGCACACACACACACATATATATATATATATATGTGTGTGTGTGTGTGTGTGCGCGCGTGTGTACATTGTATATGTTTATGTATATATATTTTTTGTGTATAAATGTAAATATGCTTGTATACATTATATTATGAAATGGATGTCTATATATTTGTGTGTGTATATATGTGAGTATAACGTAACACATGTATGTGTGTGTATATATATATATATATATATGTGTGTGTGTGTGTATATGTATATATATATGTATAATATATGCATATATGTATGTGTATATATATATATATATATAGAATATATGTATATAAATAGTGTGTTTTTTTTTTCTTTAAACCCAAATCAATCATATCATATCACGCCACCCGCAATATAGCCAATCCAGAGCAGTTTTGATTAGCTTCTACCACATCGTCATCAAAAACTGATAAGACCTATGTGCTATGTTCAAACATTGTATTTGTTTTACCTGGATATTGGATGTACTTGATTCTCAAATTAAACTCGTGTGTTTATTTTTCCCAGTTTCTATTACTTTCGTATAATTAGTTAATCGTCGTGTTTGTTTTGTTCTGCTATGTATTAATTTGTACAATGGGCTTTATATAATTATTGATATTAATGAATTATTTGGAAGATTTGTAAGTATTTTTTTTCTTGGAGTTTAAACTTTTCGTGAAATGTTGAAATTTTATTAGTGAACTGTTTACTTTTTATATTGGTTATTATTAGAAGCATTGTAAATTTTTTCCCTCGGCTTCTTCAACTTTTCGTGAAATGTGAAATGTTATATTATTAGTAATCAGGTTACTTTTTTATATTAGTTTTATTGGAAACATTGTAAATTTTTTGCCCTCGGCTTCACCAACTTTTCGTGAAATGTGAAATGTTATGAATGTTATATAAGTAGACATGTTACTTTTTATGTGTTTTTGTACTGTATGAAATTAAAATTCAATTTGACATTGTAATTATGTCCATGTTAGTAAAAATATTACTTTTTATATGTGTTTTTTCTACCGTATAGAATTATAATTCAGTGTATTATTATAATAATTCCCATACTAACTTTATTATATTAAGAGCTGAAGATACTCAATGACCGCTATTCTGTTTTAAACCCCCCCCCCCCCCTCTCAACACCCTCAACACATCTCCCCTATACCTGGTTTTTTGTATGTAGATCCACTGGGGGAAATTCCCCCTGCAAATAAATTTACAGGTTCTAGTATTGGGGACATGTTTTTTTGGATATTTTTTATTTCTCTTGAGTGAATGCCACACCCAATGCCTTCGGGATTAGCTTGAGAGTTTTAAATCATATCTGGGGTTCAATTGAAGTTAGAAAGTCCTTGTAATATATATTCAGTTCATATTTGATTTTCGTTTCGGTTGATGGTATTGCAAGCTGTTTGCAATTCTTGTTAAATGTATATTATGATGGTTTATCTTAGCAATAGGAATATGAAGACATATTTTATTATTGTGTTATGTCAGATCTATTTTCGTTCATTTGTAATGTTTCTAAATTCTGTAAGTGATTTTAAGGTTATTTAAAAATCACGGACATAGTTTGTTTTGTTTATTATTACTATTCACTGCAAGAAAAGGGGAGTCAACTTTTATTATTGTGTTTTTGTCAGATCTATTTGGTTCATTTGTAATTTTTTCTAAATTCTGTAGATGATTTTTCAGGTTATTTAAAAATCACGGACATAGTGCGTTTTGTTATATAAGTACTATTCACTGTAGGAAAAGGGAGTTAACTTTTATTATTGTAGTCTTTAAGCTCTATATGGTTCAAGGTAATTTTTTTAAATTCTGTTGGTGATTTTAAGGTTATTTAAAAATCACGGTCATAGTGTGTTTTGTTATTTGAGTACTATTCACTGTAGGAAAAAGGAGTTAACTTTTATTATTGTGTTCTGTAAGATCTATTTGGTTCATTTGTAATTTTTTCTAAATTCTGGTGGTGATTTTAAGGTTATTTAGAAATCACGGACATAGTGTGTTTGTTATTTAAGTACTATTCACTGTAGGGAAAGGGAGTTTTAACTTTTATTATTGTGTTCTGTAAGATCTATTTGGTTCATTTGTAATTTTTCTAAATTCTGGTGGTAATTTTAATGTTATTTAAAAATCACGGACATAGTGCGTTTGTTATATAAGTACTGGTGCCAAATGAGGGTTTTTTAGAAGGATTTAGGGGAGGAGTGGCGAACATTTGCACGTAATCAAAACTTGTTTTTTATTCCTTATATAAGAGAATAAGGGAGAGATAACTGAAAATAAATGGCTATTTCACTAACATGTAACTGCATTACTTCACGGTGTTTCTTTCATCATATACTACTAGTGTATGCGACCCGTAAAAATGGCTAAATATTTTGATAGATATGCCACGCACACAGATTCAACCCTTCCCCTCTTACCTAACAACAACTTCTCTCACCAGGGTGGTGACTACTCCCTCCCCCTTACCCAAGGGGACGGGGAAAGACCGAGTAGTTATACGTGTTGATCTTTATTATATAAGGGAGATGAGAAGACCAATCTGATATTCAGATACGTATAATACATTTTCTTAAAACTATTATTTTTATAGACAGTAAATATGACTCTATTTCTCTCTCCATCACAGTCATATTTTTCTCATAGCCACGTATCGTTCTGTTTATACTGCAAATATATCTTTTTCCTCTCTCCAACACTGTCCACATTTCTCTCATTGTAACATACTTTTTTATGCACGGACAGTAAATCTCTCTCTCTCTCTCTCTCTCTCTCTCTCTCTTCACATTTTTCATGTATAGACTGAAAATGTCTCTCTCCAATACACATTTCTTTCAAAGCAACAGATTGTTTCTGTACAGACAGTAAATTCTCTCTCTCTCTCTCTCCTCTCTCTCTCTCTCATTAGAACACATTTTTATGCATTGACAGTTAATATCTCTTTCTCTCTCCAACACACTATTTCTTTCATTACAACATACTGTTCTGTATAAACAGTAATCTCTCTCTCTCTCTCTCTCTCTCTCTCTCTCTCTCTGGAACATTTTATGTATAGACAGTAAAATAACTCTTTCTCTCTCCAAACACATTCCTTTCAAAGCAACATTTATAGTAAATCTCTCTCTCTCTCTCTCTCTCTCTCTCTCTCTGTACAGACAGTAAAATAACCCTTTCTCTCCCCAACACATTTCTTTCAAAGCAACATATTGTTCTGTATAAACAGTAAATCTCTCTCTCTCTCTCTCTCTCTCTCTCTCTCAAACACTGTCACATTCCCCCTCCTTGCAAGCACATTCAGCCAAACGATTAGAACAGAGGCTCTCGCAATGACGTGTTGATATTCCCGTTGCAAGCGACCTTATTAACAGTGCGCTGTAGCAGGAAGCAATGCCCTCCCCCATCCCCCCCCCCCACCCCCCACACACACTACTTCTGAATCACTCACTAAAAAAACACTATATTTTCAATATGTTCGAAAGGAGACCATTACCACTTCAAAGTGTCATTGCTCGTAGTTCACTGTTTATGATTGCATGAATGTAATATTCACTTTGTAAGTATGTAAAGTAAATGGCACAGATGTTTCTTTTTCTCAGCTATTGCTCTTTGAGATTATAGTTTGCGTGTGTGTTCTATATGAAACTGGCGACATATTATACAATACAGTATATGTACGGGTGGTGTGTGTGTATGTATGTATGTATGTATATATATATATATATATATATTGACCTATGACAAAAAATCTCTCCAAGAGGTAAAAGGAATTTGATATATATATATATATATATGTATGTATGTATATATATATATATATGTGTGTGTGTGTGTGTGTGTGTGTGTTTGTTTCGTATTTACTCTCATTCCGTACCTTAATGCATACAGACATACGGGCTTGCACCGCACAAAAAAATAGTAGTTAGATTGTTCATATCTCCAACAGGGGCTAGAGTTAGAAAGCGTGTAAGGTTACGTAAAGCCATGAGGCGAGACCCCATGATGGTGATGATGATGATAGTTTCTGCCATGTCTGTCTCCCTTCCCCTTCCCTAACCAACCCCCTTCCCCACAGTTTCCCCTCCCCCCTCTCCCCCCATCCCACTTTTATTAGGGCCTTCGGTAAGGGGGTCGGCAATGAAACGTTGGAGCGTCAGACTTGTAGTGGGGGGGGGGGAGGAGCGGTGGGGGGTCCCACATATTCAAGGAACGGGTATAATGTAGGAGAGGGAGTGAGGGGGAAGGTGAGGGGGTTAGAATCCCCCCCTCCCTCCATTGTGGGCGGATGGAATTCGGGTATGTATGCTATTGTGTGTGGACGTGTCGATTATACAGACACGTACATAGTAAAGTGTGTGGGCGCTGCATAGAATGGAGTGTGGGGATGTTATTTGTTTGATTGGCTTAGTCACGACAGTTCGTGGGTAATTGTCTTGTCTTTGCGTGTGTATGCGTTAGAGTGTGCACTCGCCGCGCGCGTGCATGACTGCAAAATCATGGCGAGGTATTCTGTCGAAGTTTCCACTTCTCATAGTTTAATACTAGCCGAGTAACAACCCTATGTAGAAGTTCAGTATGCTACAAACCCAGAGGCTCCAACGGAGATAGCAAAACAAATTTATATATAAGAAATAAAAGATTGTTTTTATATATTATGATCAGTAACAACGTCAAAGTCAGTCTTATAAGCTATGAAACTAGATTTCGTGTCAACCAGTTCAAAGAAAAAAAAAATTACAATATGTTTGAACATCTGAAGTTCCACCGAGTCAACTGCCAGATGGGGAAGATCATTCCCACTGTCTAGTCACAGCTGGAATCAAGCTTATAGAAGACTTGTTTAGTATTGAATCTTATGATGAAGACAAAAACTGTTAGAATTACCTAGAACAACGTAAAGAAGATCTGAATGCAATGGATGGTCGGAATTATGAAAAATCTTATGCAAACATGCACAGAGGCTACCTGAGCCAGAAATTTTACATAAGGTTCTCGAGATTGATATACGGACTAGGAATTAGGAATCAGGAATTGGGAATTTAATAGATGGCAAGTTTTCTATCTAAAGGAATTAAGATGAGAAATAACAGCTGAAGAAAATCAGAATAAGATTTGAAACTTGGCTGAATAAAAGTATTTCCTTCGAATAAAACTTATCACCAATTTTTATCAAATCATTACTCACAAGGACGATTTTTTTTAAATAAAAAAAAAGAAAAGAATGTATAGTTTTCTTTACCACAAAATCTCTCTTTTTCCAGGTGACACATCATTTTGGCTTTGTAATATATATTATTGAGATATGTAAAAAGAGACATGAAATATGATTGAAAATAAAGACTCAGACGTAATGTGTACACGCACATTATATATATATATATATATATATTATAATATGCATATATGTTTAAATATATATATATATATATATGTGTGTATATATATATATATAATATATGTGTATATATATATATATATGTGTGTGTGTGTGTGTGTGTGCATTTAAATATTTGCGTGAACTCTCGCACTCACTGCAAACCAGACCCAGATGTCGTGAATTGCACAACCCTAAAATACATTTGGCTGGGGGGTAGTAGTAGGTAAGAGAAGAAGACTGTGAAAAGGTACCTCTGGCAATCCATGAATCCAAATAGGCTATGAAGGCCTGGCCAAAATCGTCTGGCTTTCAATTGTGATATCTTTGGAAAAAAAAAAAAAGGGGTTGCGCAGAAATTGCTCTGCTCATGATAGTTTTTTTTTGTCAGCTTTGAAAGAGGGTTTAAATTATTCATTTTTTTTTTTATAAGATGCAGCAGCTGCAGGGTAGGTGGGTATTGTTATATAGGGGTTTGGGGTATGCTACTTCTGGATGCCAGAAAGGATAGTCGAGAGGCTGTTACTATAATGTTCCGTAGTCTTCGTTAGTATTATGTTTAATTGGTCTTTTCCTCTAAGTGTCAATGATAAATATAAAAAGATAGTTATGTATTAAATTTTGAGTTTTGGTCACAGCTAAATGCAATTTTTATGGAATTATTGCTTATGGAATATCTTATGTACTCTCACTTTATATATATATATATATATAATGTGTGTGTATATATATATATATTTGTGTTGTGTGTGTATATT
>NC_090731.1:174841404-174856404 GCF_036898095.1 Palaemon carinicauda | reverse complement strand
CTAGTTATGTCTCTGGCGCAAGAGTGACTGAAGTACAGCAAATAAGTAGAAAGTATCTGAGAGAGAGAGAGAGAGAGAGAGAGAGAGAGAGAGAGAGAGAGAGAGAGAGAGAGAGAGAGAGAGAGAGATTGTGATTGTATTTCTTCGCAGCGTTGCCATATTGGATAGAATTTTCGTCTTCTCGATTATGATTCGTTACGAGTTACTTATTTTACTGAATTCCTGAAATCGTACTGAAACTAATAACCTACATGATGACCTGTTACAGTGAAGGGAGAACTATTAAAACGCAAACAGATGTATTTATAAGAAGGGATGGTTAGGAAATGGCTGGCACACTTTCAAAATGGCCGACTCTTGCCAACACACCGTTCAACGAATATAAGATCGCACTACCAGCTGCCTACGAATATGTGAAAACTTTATCGTCGGTGGTATTTTACCTATTCCAAAATCAGTTTCTTTTCTTTGAAATCTAGTTTTTTTTTTTCTTTTGTTCGAAATCTAGGTTTTTTTTTTTCATTTCAAAATCAGTTTTTTTTTTTTTTTTTTTTTTTGGAAATCTAGGCTTTTTTTTTTTACTTAAAAATTAGTTTCTTTTCTTCGAAATCTATGTTGTTATTTATTTCAAAATTACTTTTTTTTTCTTCAAAAGCTATTTCTTTTAGTTTAATATCAGTTTCTTTTATTCAAAATCTAGTTTTTCGTTTTACTTCAAAATAAGTTAATTTTTTTTCAAAATCTATATTTTTATTTCAAACTAAGATTTTATTTACTTCAAAATCATGTTTCTTGGCTTCGATTATTTTTTAATATGTAGACGCGGTATCTATTTTTTTTCTTTAGTAAACTTTTAGATATATTGAACATTTCTACACTTATTCGACTAATGCAACAACACAAAACCAGATGGTTTCTTGCCTTTAGTTCAAGAAATTCGAAGTTTATAGGGATTTTTATGTATATCAATAATGTTACCATCTTATGTATTTTTCACTTTAGTTCAGTGTCTCTTGTTACTACTTTAAGTAGCGAGTGAAAAATTTTCGACCACCGTCTTTTTGAACTTCACCATCACTAGTTTTCAACACAATAATTCTACGCTAGTCAATACATAATGCAATCTTAATTTCGTATTTTAGTTCAGATTTCACTCCATATTAAGTTATAATCGCACTATAGCCATGAAATGTTATCGTTTGCAATCTTTATTATTATCGTGATCGTGTTATAAGGGAATTTGTGCAGTACATGGGTTTTATAGTGGTTACTTCGATACCTAAAAGTCTAAACATATTTCAGGTGATCGGGGACGGATATACTGTATATACGAAAAGCCATTTTTGTTCTACCTGTAAAATATCTTTCATTTTACGAGAATTCAATTCGTATCAGTTTTACATATGTTTAATTCTACTTCATTTCAGATTGAATAATTATACATCATGGAGCTTAGCTTTTTCATCTATTTGCATATGTTTAATTCTACTTCATTTCAGATTGAATAATTGTACATCATTGAATTTAGCTTTTCCATCTATTTGCATGTGTTTAATTCTACTTCATTTCAGATTGAATAATGATACATTATTGAGCTTAGGTTTTCCATCTATTTGCATGTTTAATTCTAATTCATTTCAGATTGAATAATTATACATTATTAAATTTAGCTTTTCCATCTATTTGCATGTTTAATTCTACTTCATTTCAGATTGAATAATTATACATCATTGAGCATAGCTTTTCCATCTATTTGCATGTTTAGTTCTACTTCATTTCATATTGAATAATTATACATCATTGAGTTTAGCTTTTCCATCTAATTGCATGTTTAATTCTACTTCATTTCAGATTGAATAATTATACATTATTGAGCTTAGGTTTTCCATATGTTTAACTCTACCTCATTTCAGATTGAATAATTATACATCATGGAGCTTAGCTTTTCCATCTAATTGCATGTTTAATTCTACTTCATTTCAGATTGAATAATTATACATCATTGAGTTTAGCTTTTCCTTCATTTTGCAAACTTCAGAAAACTCTACCATACTCCTTCAGCATTTTCCGTTCGGTAGAACCTCATTTTATTAAAATTCTCATTTACCTCCTTTTTATTTTATTGTACTTAGCCCCTTTTCTACGTACCTTTTTTTATTTTTTAACCTTTTTTTATTTTTATTACCTTTGTATATATTTCCTAACACCAAAGTTATATTAGTTTGATCCTTTTATCATTAAACTTCGGTAGACATTAGATCACCAGATATTTTATTTTACCAAATTAAAAATTTGAATTCAAATTTATGTTTTACCTCATCAACATTGACTTTTTATTATTATTATTTTCATGTACTTTGAGACTGCACTTTATCAAAATATAATCTTGGCCATATAAGTAATAGTATTTTTAATATTTTTTTTTTCATTTACTCTCAGGCTTGAATAACTTAATCATTTATTTGAGTGTTAAAAAAATCAAAGGTAATATGATAAAATCTGTTTTGTTGATAAAGTTTTCATTAAATAGTTTACCATTTTATTAGACACTTAATACTGATGAACATTGATTACTCTTTACCACATATAAATAAATATACCAGTAGACTCTACACTTCATATGAGGTTCTTCAAAACTTGAGTTATACTTCGGGAGCATATTTTTTTTTTATACCATTTTATATTTTAAATACCAATTTCCATTCTTTCAGATTCTTGATTTATTTTACCAATACCAACTATTTCTTCATTTTCCAGTCAATCAAATCAGTTTCTATATCTGCCGAACCTTTCTTTAAATGTACCTTGAATAGCTTTCAGTTTAGTTTTAAATACTTTTTTTTTATGAACCAATCATCTCTACCCCATTTTGATTAAGAACAGCTGTTCTGGAATTATACTTGAACCTTCTTTAGTACTATTTTTTTTTTAATTTAGAAAATTCATAATTTTGATTATTACCAATTTTTTTTTCAAGTATGTATTGTTATTAAAACCAATATTTTTTCAAGTATTGTTATTAAAACCAATATTTTTTTCAAAGTATATAGTTATTATAACTAATATTTTTTTCAAAGTATATAGTTATCAAAACCAATATTCTTTTCAAGTATATATATAGTTATTAAAAGCAATATTTTTTTCAAGTATATATTGTTATTAAGACCAATATTCTTTTCAAGTATATATATAGTTATTAAAACCAATATTTTTTCAAGTATATATTGTTATTAAAACCAATATTTTTCAAGTATATATTGCTATTAGAACCAATATTTTTTCAAGTATATTTTGCTATTAGAACCAATATTTTTTCAAGTATATATTGCTATTAAAACCAATATTTTCTTTCAAGTATTAAAGTCTCCAAGGGCCAGCCTTAATATCTTCTCCAACTTCAATAATTTTGATTGTACTCTTAATAATTTACCTTTAAGATAATTGCTTGTTTTTTTATATATTATATATCTATATAGAAGCAAGCTTTACTTTAGATATTTTTGTATATATTCATATATTTTTTTTCTTTTCATTCAATAATAAATCAAAATAATGCAACAGTGTTTTTAGCCTATTGGCCAGATAAATGATTTGGTTGAGGAAAATTTGGAATAAAAAAAATGGGTTTTTCATGTTAAGTTCTCTGTATTTCCATTTCATAAAATTTATCTTTCAAATAAATGATATATATCACATCATTCGTTTCAACTCACCTGATGAAAAAATATCAATTTCAGTGACTAGCAAACGTAAATAAAAACTAACACAGCTTTGAAGTGATATTTTTATGTTACTCTAAAAAGTCCAAGCTGAGCTCCGTTAATTAGAACACTGCACATCAGATTAGGACTCTTTTTTTTGATAACACAACACTTAATATTTTTTTTTTATCTTTTTTTGGCATATGTTTTTACAAATAACCACTTGGTTTTTACTAAGAGAAAAGCAAGAACTTCAATCTTAGTTCGTCACTTCACATATAATATATATCTATTTTTTTTTTTGTATTTTTTTTATATTCATGTTTATAAAGAAATATAGGCTTCCTATTTTATCACTGGGTGAGCCTGAGATAATTTAACATGATTAGAATGAGAGCTCTTAGCAATTATTACTCTTATGATTATGAAAGATAAAAAGTAGTGCCTTTATGTTATCGCTCTTTTTTAGCAGTCTTCTTTTTTTATTTTCTGGCCTAGTACCCAACTTCACCACTGGCCCCCGAAGCGACCTCTACTACAATCAGCAGACAGAGAGTGGCGAAGAGAAACCAGGAGTTCAATGCTTTGGACATTTTATTTATACTGTACAAAACGATTTTCTAGTAAAATTAGACGTTTTGTGGAACAAAATAGGCTTTTTACAGGCATATATTACAAGATAAGCATGCACCAACAAGGAAAAAAAATGTACACAATATCACTACCCATGAATTGCTTCAAGCAAAAAAAATTGTCGCTAAAGCTAAACACAGATGTTGAACTGAGCTAGATTTTTCATAAAATGAAAAGAAAAATACTGCGACCGAATTAATCACAGACACTTTTTAAAAATTGACTTTGTACCATCTGAATATAAGTTTTGTTTCAGTCTTTAGGTGAAACTGGGATGTTGATGAGTGGAGGAGGAGTGTGTGCTATATTGATTGAGCCAGGGTTATAACAACAATCATAATAATAATAATAATAGGTAGTCGTGGCTGTACTATCACAAATAAATCTTCACACCACCACCGCGACCACTTCTACTACTACTACTATCATTCAACGACGATCCTTCTTTTTTTCCTCTTGCATGGAAAACTGTTGTGTTTTTATTTTGGAAATGAAAGCAGCAGCAGTTAACATCAGCATTCGTTTAAATAAAAAAAAGGGATGATCGTGTTCTTGGGCCCTTCGTCGAAAATAAAAAAGATCAAAAGATGGATGGATGGAAGAGTTTTGTGGGACACTTCCAAAATATGATGTCAGTCATCTCTCTCTTCTTCTTTGTTTCTTCTTCAACCAGATGGCTCTTCCATGACAATGATGTTAGTTTAAAAAAGTACAATATTTTTTTGACTTTTTTAAAAAAATCTTGGGGCGCCTCTCGAAAGAGGGCAAACCGGACAACACACTCTCAGCTCTCGGCACTAACCCCCAGGAGCTTTTTGGCCATGGTCGCTAAGGTACAGAAGCCCTGAACCGTGCCACGAGACTTGGAATAAACGGAACCGATACGATTCCTGGTCCCAAATGGACGGTTCGCGCCGGGCATTTTTTGAACCACAGCTAATTGCTACAGGGTTAGGAAGAGGAAGAGGAGGAGGTTGTAGTTTTACGGGTTATTATTATAAGTACGGAAGAGACATGCACGCACACATCACCATCAGAGCAGCACACGTGATCTTATTCATTTTAATTAATCATCAAGTAATTAACTATAAATATTATTTTTCTCATCCAGTGGTTTTCCTCCATTATTATTATTTTATTCCTACCATGATGATAAAAAATTGTCTTCCGGTATCTTTTTACGTTGACCACAGCGTCTCTTATCCATTGATAAGACCATAACACTCATACCACAACACCTAATAGGTATATTATATATAGCTCATTATTTACATAAATATTAATATTATAATTATAAATGTTTACAAATAATCTTAATATAATTTGACCGTTGTGATAAAGGGCGAAGTGGTTTCCTTCTATAATTCTCGCTCTCAACAGACGCTGAATACTACTAAAAACCACCGAGATTGACACATTTTCATTATTTTCATGGCAGATTTTTCTGTTTCCAGAAATGTGTAAATATAATATTATATATATATATATGGGGTTGTTATAGGTGGGGATGTCACCGCGATGATAATAATAATGATGTCTTCTTAATAATGATCACCTGTTGGTCCCTGATTGTACTGTCAACTGTTGGCGTAGGTGAGATCACGAAAGTTGCGTCCGCTGGGGCTCAGCTCGACACGAAAAGCCTGTCCATTTGCAGGGGCCTCGCCACTTCGAGCCCTCTCTGGAGAGATTCCTTACACTTGAGTTCTCTCTCTTTGTTCATGAAGAGCATACTCAACTGCTGCATGGCCGTGACTTGCTGCTGGTGGTGGCTTTGTTGCGTTGTCACAGGAGACATTGGGCGCGGCAGTTGGAGGGGGCTGGAGACCACCACTGATTTGGACGGCGAGAAATGGTGATGGTGTTGCTGGAATTGATGGTGGTGGTGATGCTGCTGCTGTTGTTGTTGATGGTGATGATGATGGACTTGCTGCTGCTGCTGCTGGGGTGGAGGAGTAAGTTGATGATGCTGGGGAAGGGCGGGAGGGGGAGAAGCAGCTTGCTGGGACACGGGACTTGAAGGAACTTGCTGCTGCTGCTGCTGTTGCACGGACTTCTCAGGGGTTTTAAGAGTGGCAACAACTTCCGTAGGGGCCGGGGCAGGCAAAGCATCTTCGCCCTTCTTCGTCGTCTTCTCGATCACTTCGTACAGGATGCAGATGGAACCGTTCTCCCCGATTCGGTAGGACACTTCCCTAGGGTCGATCCACATCGTGAGTTCCGTAGGGAAGAGAGACCGAAGGAAGGAGACTGCCAGGCCCATCATGAAGCCCGCCCTGGCGATTAGAGGATCCATCTTGCCGTTGATTCTGATGCAGCGGTATCCGGATCCCTTGAAAGGCTTGTCCGGGAACCAGTGGTCAGTGTAATGACGCTGAAGGATATCGGCGACATTGGCTTTGAACCTTTCCAACTGTTCCTCTGACAAACTCGACGCGGTTGTGTTTAAGCGCACCAAATCAACGAGGAATTGGGCCGCCGAAGAAATCTCTATTCTCATATTCGCGTAGCCACTTGGTTATCAATTTTTGACGGAATGCAGAACACGTACGTTACTTTGAACTACGGGGCGATTACTTGTCGAATCCTTATTTCTTTTCTTTTCTATCAACAAATCGGGACTAGGAAATCTGGCACTTTACACAGCCGAAATGAGGATGTCGCTTTATATATTCTTTGGTTTTAGATTTTACACTGACTATTAGGATGGTAAACCTTCCAATTTCATCACAGTCTATGTCTGTCCTTGGACGGGGGGGGAAAAATTACTTGTGGCTCACGCCACGCGACACATCCTCTTATTGTTGCGTCTCGCCTCTGACTGAAGCGCCACAGACTCTGCCTGGAGATGGCTTTCACCGGTGACGTCACCCCAGCTCTATAGCGTCGACCAATCACAGGCGTCCCAACTTCGTTTCCCGTCACGTGACCAAGTTCTGGCAGCCATTTTCTCAACAAAGAGCCAGAGGTCTGCACTAAACATGGGGAGCCCCGAGCCAGTTTCTAACAAAGAACAAGAATTCATTTCTCGATAGAGATTCGCTAGTAATGCTTTGGAATTTATTCCGTTAGGATATTCTATATTATTCCAATCTCTGGGAAAAGAATTCAAATGAATGGTGAAAAGTTTTGACTTCGCAGGTTCTAATTCACTTTATCAGTGTTAGCAAGTTTCACCAGCAGCAGCAGTTTAGAAAGCTTGTTGTTGCAGAAGCCTGTTCTCTGAAGTCAGCGATAGAACTTGTCGCCTCTTTTAAAATGTTCTCTTCCACGAAAAAATTTTCCTGTTTGTAAAATAAATCTGTCACAAGAGATAGTTATGATGCAATCTATCACAAACACACTACCATGTATATATATATATATATATATATATATATATATATATATATATATATATATATATATATATATATATATATATATACATATATGTGTGTGTATGTATGATAAATATATATATATATATATATATATATATATATATATATATATATATATATATATATATATATATATATATAAAATTCTGAGAGAGAGAGAGAGAGAGAGAGAGAGAGAGAGAGAGAGAGAGAGAGAGAGAGAGAGAGAGAGAGAGAGAGAGAATTCCAGTTTCTAAGCCCGTAAACTGACATAAATGAAGTGTTCAATACGGAAATAAAATGAGCCATATTGGTGGGAATTTAAAATCGCGAGGGATGAAAGATTTTCTGTGAATTATTCCAACATTTTTTTTTTCGCAGAATTATATTCACGAACAACTATATTCACATATGGCATTTTTTATGATGAACATTTAAGTTTTTTAATTCATATTTTGTCACTATATAGTGAATGTTGTTGTTTAAATGTTGTCAGAGACCTTATTGTATTTGGGGGTAATTTTGTTTAAATGTCAAATACAGTATTTTATTTTGAGTGAATGTTGTTTAAATGTTGTCATATGCATTATTGTATTTAGGGTGGGTGTTGTGTTTAAATGTTTTCAAATTCAGTATTGTATTTGGAGTGAATGTTGAAATTTTGTCGTCAAATACAGTATTGTATTTAAGGTGAATGTTTAAATGTTGTCAGATGCATTATTGTATTTGGGGGTGAATGTTGTTGTTTAAATGTTGTCAAATACAGACAGTATTGTACTTGGAGTGAATGTATAAATTTTGCTGTCAAATACAGTATTGTATTTCTGATTGCCATTTAGTTTTCGTTTTTATCACTTTTACATTATTCATTCACCAGATTAACAAGTACGCTTAAATCAAAATTGTGATTATATCATAGTTGATAAAGACCCTAAGTATTTCATTTCTGGTTTACCCAAATCCATTTTATCGAGTATGGCGGATTAATAGGCTTATGAAGTCGACGTTAGTTTTCTCGCTTTTTGGGATTAACTCAGTGTTGGGAAATCTGACAGATTTTCACCTAAGTTCTCGGACCGTTTTTACTTTTGTGTTTGTTTGTCGATATAAAAACTTACACGAGTATATTTTGAATAATGTTGTACTAAATAGTTATGATGATTATTATTAATTAATATTATAATTGTATTATCGTTTTCAGGTAATAGCAGTATGTAAATATGTAGGAGAATATATATATATATATATATATATATATATATATATATATATATATATATATATATATATATATATATATATATATACGTGTGTGTGTTTGAAATTAAGTTAACTGCTAATTTTGAACTTAACATTTCTACACGTTCAAAATGTTAGTCACAAGAGTTCCTTTATACCGAATTAACTTAGTTTTATGATTAATTTACAAATTTTATATATATATATATATATATATATATATATATATATATATATATATATATATATATATATATAACGTGTACATATTTGAAGTGTTTATTTTCAACCACTTGGAAGATTTTGAAGTGAATAAATGTAACCGCATATGTCCATTAAATCATTTGCCCTTACAAGAAGTCATTTCCAATGGTAGCCATAAGTAGTCTTTTGGCTTCATAGATTATAATATGCATATCAATCTATCTATCTATATATATATATATATATATATATATATATATATATATATATATATATATATATATATATATATATAATATGTGTAATAGTCTTGTTGATGCGGGATCGCGTATACTGTCGCTGACAGAAACGCGAATCGAAAAAGTTCTTTGTTTTTGTTTGGTAGGGTCCCCCTATCTCGGGGTGTCGCTGACTAGCTGATCCCAGCGATGTGAGAGCGTCGCTTCCAACGAAACTCCTGCCATAAACCCAGCGCTCTCTCGGCTAAGCGAGATGAAATATCGTATTCAAAGAGGCGCATATTTTTCGATTTATTGAATTCTAAGGTTAATTTTTAAGTTATATGGAAGTTTTTGAGTTTGATATTTATATCAGGGACTTATTTTATGTTGGATTTATTTAGTTTTATGGAAATTACAGTGTGTAATAGTGGTTGCCGTATTTGAAATTATCGTACATCGTACGAGTCTCCTCTTACCTTATATGGCGGTTCTCTAAACGGCGTACGTACTCATATTCTTTTTTAATATTCATGAATATTATAGCTTTATTAGGAGGATAATAATGAATATCATTTGAATATCATTTTTATCATAATGCTATTTTTTATAGTGTTCCTTCAATGGCCATTTGGAAAGGATAAATGAAAGTCAAAGAAACAAGTCGAGAAATTGGGTTTGCGTCTCGTGCGAATTTCGCCCGTATGTACATAGGACGGAAGGTTCAGTTTACCTTTGACGGGTTCCGTTTGACCTCAATGACTTGTGTTTGTAGTTTCATAGGCAAAATCTAAGTTGGTATACTTCTTAGTAAACTTCTTGACTACAGACAAGTAAGTAAAAGATTGAAATGATTTAAAGTATTCTTTGAAGAGTGGAAATTTTAAGTTTTGGTTTTATATACTTAAACGTATTTGATTATTTCTTGTATATGTATAAAACGTATTTGATTATTTCTCGTATATGTATAAAACGTATTTGATTATTTCTCGTATATGTATAAAATTTATTAGATTATTTCTCGTATATGTACAAAACGTATTTGATTATTTCTCGTATATGTATAAAACGTATTTGATTATTTCTCGTATATGTATAAAACGTATTTGATTATTTCTCGTATATGTATAAAACGTATTTGATTATTTCTCGTATATGTATAAAACGTATTTGATTATTTTTCATATAAGCGAATGTAATTTTTATTTATAGCAGTTTTTATCGCGAATTAATTTCGGCCCAATGGTAAGAGTTATAATAATAATAATAATAATAATAATAATAATAATAATAATAATAATAATTATTATTATTATTATTATTATTATTATTATTATTATTATTATTTTCATCATCATCATTATTATAAGCTAAGATATAATTGATTGGTAAAGCAAGATACTATAATTCCAATGGCTCCAACAGGGAAAAATAGCCCAGTGAGGAAAATAAACAAGATAAAAAACAAACTAAAAGAGAAGCAATAAACAATTTAAATAAAATTTACTAAGAACAATAACAGTCTTCTTGATCTCAATATGGCAACACACGTTTTGACGTGTATGTACACCATTGCAGTATAAAGCCGCTTTCATATAGCAATAGAGAATAATGTTATAGTCAACACACATATACACAATATTGTATCCAGAGATTTAACTGAAAGCCACAATTCACCTGTATAAAGTACTTGCATATGCTGATGGTAAATGTTGGTTTAACTCGTGCAATTAATTGTTTATTTATTATTATAACACACACGCATATATATATATATATATATATATATATATATATATATATATATATATATATATATAGAAGGGGCTAGCGTTCGATCCTAAGTATGAGGTAGAAATTTATTTCTATTTGAACACGATGTTGTGCTGATATTCATCCATATATATATATATATATATATATATATATATATATATATATATATATATATATATATATATATATATGTATAAATAATATATATATATATATATATATATATATATATATATATATATATATATATATAGTTAAATTCATCATATTAGTTGATGTCATATGTCAAAACTGGTGGATTATATATTTTTATTGAAGCCACCAAGCATTTAATACACAGCTGACGATGATTTTATATTATATATATATATATATATATATATATATATATATATATATATATATATATACTGTATATGAATGTGTGTATGTATGTATAGTATTACACTGTTATTTACCAGTTACTATGATGATGTGATACTAAATGTATACATGTACAAAATGAATACACGCTAACTTGCTTACAGTAAGAGGCAGTAATTTTAATTGAAATAGATGGATAATTTGCGTATGTTTTCGTTATTGAATATAGGTGTCCCCCTTAAGCATTGAATATTTCCTCACGACTTTTTCTTTTCCTTTTTTTAATAGCATTCGTAATGATCCTTATGCTATGTATCAATAAGGTCTAGAATCGCAAGAGGCGGGCTTGTATACTTGGGCCGTATACGGACCTTGGGGTGCAGAGAAGAGACGTGACTGACGTCACTTCGTCCGATTTCGTCCGGGTGGGTTTTATTTTCTAGATGTTTATTCTACCTAGATGAAATTTGGGTCTGTTTTTATCTTTCATAATAAAGTTACATTGAAATAAAGTGTTATTTTCTTTGTAGGTAAGTTATTTCATTCAAACAGATGATATAGGTTGAAGTGATTATAATAGTCAAGCCAAATGCTAGAAAACGTTCGGACACGATGGCTTAGCAACAGCCAAGCGTTGAATCAAAGGCAGCGTTGCCACATGGCTAGAAGTGGCGTTTGCGCTTGGCGTCCGTCTCTCTCTCTGCCAAAATATCGACCGTAGGCATCGTTGTGCAAACTCAATAAGTTCGGAAAAAAATGGCATCATTGTCCTTGTTCGTCGAATGAGCCGAAGAAGTATCGATTGACACACCAGAGAAGTGGAGATCTGACATAATGTCTATTGCAACCATCACAGCGTATCACTATCGAATGCCAGAGCTCTCCAACCTGTTTATTTGGTTGTATTTGTTAGAATAGGGCGTTTTCTCATCTCTCTGAGATTTCTCTTGATTTATTTATGCCAATGTATTTGCAAATGTTATTACGGCGTTTTTCATCGCAGGGGAAGAGATGGGTTCAAATTTGAATTTAAGAATGTAACGTAAGAACACACATAACCCTCGGGCGGTGTAGCACCAAGACCTGGTTCCTCTCTCTCTCTCTCTCTCTCTCTCTCTCTCTCTCTCTCTCTCTCTCTCTCTCTCTCTCTCAAATCCAACTTTGAAAGCAATGTTACCTTTCCCATCCTTATTTATTACGGTTTGTTTACGTCTGCAGGGCTGCGTAAATAGTTTCGCATTAATATTTTTTTTTTCGTATCGATTCGAAAATCCCTCATATGGGTATGTGTCGTTGTTAGGCCGCTATGCAAATGAAAAAATTCGTTTTTGGACTTCTCTTCTCATTATATCTATCTCACAAGTCTCGTTAGTCTGTCGTCACGTGTTAGCTGGCGTGAAATTACCTTAGAGTTTACTCGTAGCTTGTTCAGTTTATTGGCGTGAGGTTGTTATACAGAATGCAGTTCTTTACTTTGACTAAAAATTTTATTTTATAATCAATGTTAAAAATCTTTAATGAAATTTTTATTATTTTGACATTGATATTTTTTTCGTGTCTTCAAATATCACACTTTGATAGCTTAGCAGAACTTCAATTCGGAGCATAGATAGCGTAGCAGCGTTAAAGTAATACTGTATTTACATTTTCATAATAAATTTATTATTTTCGTGTAAGGCTGATCTAAGCATTAAAAGATTATTTGACAATCGACCAAAATTTCTCAAATTAAATATTGTTTGGCTTTATATTCCTCTATAGTTTAGAGCCTTATATTACTCTATAGTGTAGAGCTTTACATTACTCTATAGTTTAGAGCCTTATATTACTCTATAGTTTAGGTCATCTGGTTTTTATTTTTAGACTTGCCTATTATGCATATTGGAGAAAATTATACAGTATTTACAACAGTAACATCGAAGAAATATGGTTTTCAATTTTATTCATTGCTGTTGTCACTATATCCAAATATTGTATGTAACTTGGTATAGATATATTGTTTTGGATAGTGTTTTTAGATTAATGGTTGGAAGCGTCTAGAATGCTTATTTTCACAATACATTTCGAGTATGTCAACAAGAAGCGAAGAAACCATATACACTACAAAGTTCTACTAGATGTCAGTGCAAGTACATGAATGCTTTCAAGAGAAATAACGTAAACATTTTACCCCTTAACTAAGGGCCTTTTACAAATGCAATTTTTTTTACCACATAACTGAGGGCCTTTTATAATTTTTTTTTTACTACTGAACTGAAGGCCTTTACAAATAAATTTTTTTAACCCATAAACTGAGGGCCTTTACAAATATATATATATATATATATATATATATATATATATATATATATATATATATATACATATATATATTACCATTAAACTGAGGGTCTTTGTATATACAATTTTTGTACCACTGAACTGAGGGCCTTGAGAAATATACTTTTCTTACCACTAAAAGAACTTTACAAATATAGTTACAATGGTAAAAAAAATCTTTAGCAAGGGATATGTGATGAATTGGATTCTTATAATGTAATGTTATTATTATTAAAATCCATTCTTTAATCAAATTCGGAAAAACACTAGGGCCCAAATATGGAATGCAACCCATCACGTTAAGGAGAAAAGTAGGTTATTAATAAAAGAAAAAAAAAATGTTGGTCGCTAAGATTATACAGAAAAGCAGTAAAATTACGTGTTTATGACAAGCCTGTGACGAATTATAACTTTCTTACACACAAGCCCTGTGTAGCATAGTGATCCGAAAAACGCCTCACAGCTGTGTGTTGTGAGCTCGAGTTCAATCTCACGGGAGGGAAACGACGTTGGCCTCTTTCCTAAAACACATAATTCTTCCTTTAGGGGAAAGGGCGTACTACTTGGATGTATGTGTGTATGTATGTATGTATGTATGTATGTATGTACCAATCTATCTATTTATCCACATTATATATATATATATATCCATATATATATGTATATATATACATATATATATATGTGTATATATATATATATATATATATATATATATATATATATATCTTGTATTATATGTATAAATGTATACGCGTATTTGTATCTGTTCTTGCAATTGTGTATATGTGTATATATATATATATATATATATATATATATATATATATATATATATATATATATATGTATGTATATATATATATATTATATATATATATATAATTTATATATACGTATATATATATATATATATATATCATATATATGTGTGTGTGTGTGTGTGTGTGTGTGTGTGTTAAGTACTTGTGTAGGAATATTCTTGGTTTATAGTGAATTGATGAAGAGATTGATTTGTGTGCGTAAGTGTTTTCACGAAAATCTGTAAATTTATTTTACAATAACACACTTATTGCAGTGTAAGACTGATATTATCAGTGCACCCCCACAAATTATACCCCTCTCTCTCTCTCTCTCTCTCTCTCTCTCTCTCTCTCTCTCTCTCATGGCTCGTGTGTATGTACA
>NC_090731.1:174826479-174835904 GCF_036898095.1 Palaemon carinicauda | reverse complement strand
AAAACTTAGCACACAGCCGCTGAAATTCAAGTCTCTCTCTCTCTCTCTCTCTCTCTCTCTCTCTCTCTCTCTCTCTCTCTCATTCATTACCGACACGCATAATGAACGAAGTGAATGGCTACAGGAAACTCTTATTAATAGTTAAACGAACAAGAACCATAAGGGAGGTTGGGTGGATACAAAATGGGGGGTTGGTTGGAGGGTGGGGTGGGGGGTGGGGTTTAGAGGCTGGGGGGGGTGGAAATCGGTCATGGTCAAAAGACTTATCGTCTGTTTCGTCATTTGTATGGGGCTCTATTGACATGTCTCCCCGTCCCTGCTTTTGCGTTTAATTTCGACTGTATTTTTTATTGTGTAGACCGCACTGACTGGTACAGCTGGCTTCATTAATTCCGGTACACTTCACAGGAAGTTGAGGAGATGTCAGTGTACCGGAATTAATGAAGCCAACTGTACATGCTGTAGCTGGTACAGTTGTATACGAGATTTTATTTGTTTTATTTGGTCGTTTTCAGCAGATAACTATAAAGTAATGGAAAGCGAGATTTTGTGAAACTGTAATTTTTATTTAGCTATTCTGTGATTTTGTTCATTAACCCGTGTTTTCTATTCTGATGATTGAATTATATAAGGATCTATTTATCTATATCTATACGTAAATATATATATATATATATATATATATATATATATATATATATATATATATATATATATATATATATATATATATATATGGTGAAAGGGTTTGTGTATCGCCCTGATCAGTAAAGAGATACGAGTCAGGGCCACTCATACTAGCTTAGTTAGCTGTGACCAATCAAACAAAAGTCTCACACCGCCACCAATCAGCAGTGGCCAGCGTGGTTATTAAAACTGGCCAAAACCAAACACCACACTTAAGAACATCTCTGACGCCTATGTACTGCAGTGGACTAAAACGGCTGAATTTGTTGTTAAATTTGTATATTTAGAGGACATTTCATTGGTTAAATTGTGTTCATATGTATCTGGACAGTCGTGTGTATAACATCTACACTGTTAAAAAATTGCCGTTTTTAAAACGGTAAAAATCATGTAATAAATTTTGCCTGGTATTTTTCGTTTTAAAAAAGGATATATTGACGTAAAGGAGTAATATTACGGTCACCAACCCGTAAAAGATAATAACAAAGTAGGGTAAAATTTACGGTGGCCTGTAGTTTACTGAAATACGGCTAAGGACAGTATATTTTTACGTAGATTCCCCCCCCCCCCTTTTTTTTTTTATACACAGTGACCGTACAGCACTGTAAATGACGTATTTATGATGTTTAAGATTCTATACGAGTAAGGTAATATTCCTGCTGTTAATCATTAACGAACTTTAGCTGTTTCTTTGGCATGCAACTCTTAGTGGTTGAAAACCGAATGCTTTACGTAGACCAGGTGAAATATTTTTTTTCATTTAATGTTTCCAGTTCTCCCTAGAGATTGTGCAGGTCCCCTAATATTAAGACAGTTTAATGGGAAAAAAATAATTCGTGCTTCCCTTATTTGGAAAGTGTTCTTTTTTTTTTTTTTGTATCCACCCATATGAATTTTTATTATTTTATGGTTAGGCCTATGGCTCTAATGATATAGGCCTATGGAAATCGGCCGTGCACTGTAAATCCTTCTTGATGAAACACATGCCTACTCTCTCTCTCTCTCTCTCTCTCTCTCTCTCTCTCTCTCTCTCTCTCTCTCTCTCTCTCTCTCTAGTTCAGGCTTTCTTATTTTCTTTAAATTCAGATTTTCATGTAAGTTCGTTCACGAGAATTTAGGCTTTTAAGTAAAAAATGTGTTATATATTTAATATAGTGTACAATAATGAACATTTTAATAACCTAATTCTTCTTTCTCCCATTGTTGATATTTCCTCTTATCAATCAGAAGTAGAAGATATATGATAGCAAAAGATAGAAATGGCATTTTCATACATTTACCAAGTTATTTAAGGCAACAGTTTTAAAATTAATGTTAAATCAATTACAATCCCCCCCCCAAAAAAAAAAAAAAAAACGAACGCAACCTAATTGTATAAGTCTCATAAATATCCAATAATGCATTTTGGTAATGAAAGAGAATGTTAGAAGGGAAGGAAATAGTGCAGAGTTCGACATTTACTTTTCAATCCAGATAAAACTGCTAGTTCTGAGGTCATGGATTCCCAACCTTTTTGTTTTAGTGTAGCTCTTGGGCATTTTATAGTGTGACGAGCCGAGAGAAGGTTGTGACTCAAAGACAGGATGAAAGCAACTGAGTAACTTTATTGTAGAACACTCTCCTTTATATACAAAAGCTCAAGGCAACAAGAAATTTCATGTTCAAAATCGACACCGTTACCGGTGAGAAAAACAGACGTGTTTATTCTGGCTCTTTTTAGTGCGAGGGAAGAGCGAAGATACAAGCATAATATATACACAAAATGAACTATGTACGATCGTGTGACACACGGTTGGTACAATAGATTCCTGGGCACCCCTAAACTAGAGGATGAAAAATAGATACAATGAAATTAATTCCGTGATATAATTCTATTATGTATTGTGCAGCACTGCCTATTCTCTCATATTCAATGTACCCCCTGAAGAGTAAAAATGTACCACTCAGAGTACATGTACCTCAGGGTGGGAACCCATGTCTTAGGTGGAGCTTAATGCTCAGCTGCCCATGTGTCCTTCCTTTAGGCCTGTCTCAAACAAGTAATAATGATGTGTCCCACTCTCTTTGCATAGATAATAATGAAGGATATATAAAGGAATAGGTATTGGTATTATTAATAATTGGTGCAGAATAAATTTGACATCCTATACTCGAAGCGGTGCCCTTTTTGCTCGAAAAAAGTTTCTTGCTATCTGATTGGTTAGAATTATCTTGTCCAACCAATCAGCGATAAGGAAACTGTTCCGAGCTTAAAGGGCACCCTGACGAGTCAGTGCAAATCTGCCTCACTAAAAAGAATTGACTATAGTGTTATATTCCTGCACAACCATATGGCTGTTGCAAGGACCTGTTCCTGATTGTTAATTCTGCTTATTACACATGCAAGAAGTACTCGACTACATATTTAATACTTGTAGCGTGTCGCTAACATTCCAAATACGTCGTTGTGCAGACTATATTATGAACCTGTAATTACAGTCACACGGCCTTGCTGAATGTTTCATGGTAAAGAGGTTGGTACTTTTTAGTCATGCACACTCGATTACATTCAGCATATTCGTCCACGCATTTATGTATATTTTGTGTAGAAAATAGAGTCCATTAGAGCAACGATACTATAAGTCCATCACCAACCATGTTGTTCGATATATTTGAGGTTGGTACTTTTTAGTTATCCACATTCAGAATACATTCAACACATTCGTCCACGCATTTATGTATATTTTATGTGTAGAAAGTAGAGTCCATTAGAGCATCGATACTATTAGTTCATTGCCAACCATGTTGTTCGATATATTTGAGGTTGGTACTTTTTAGTTATCCACATTCAGAATACATTCAACACATTTGTCCACATATTTATGTATATTTTATGTGTAAGAAGTAGAGTCCATTAGAGCATCGATACTATTAGTCCATGCCAAACAATGTTTAATAGTTTTGAGGTTGGTAATGTTTACTCATGCACATTCAGAATACATTCAACACATTTGTCCACGCATTTATGTATATTTTATGTGTAGAAAGTAGAGTCCATTAGAGCATCGATACTATTAGTCCATCACCAACAATATACACAATGTTCATCTATAATTTCCCCCCTCATTATGTGTGTGTGGTCTTTAGCTTGTCTGTAAATATGTCTGCCACTATAATCGAAAGGATTTTTGACAATCTTGGTAAAAAAGTAAACTACCAAACGTATATATGGTCTGTCTCTTTCTTCATATCTATCTATCAGTGTTTGTGTCACTCTTCGTAGCATAAAGGATTTGCTAGACTTGGTAGAAAGTTAATCCGCCATTCATAGATATGCACAAAGTAAAATGATCTGACAGTCTGTCTACTTATTCATTACAACTTCTATAAGATTTGAAGGGGGTTTAGTTGAACTTGGCTTAAAAAAGTAGGTCATCATAGACAGATAGGTCATATTTCTGCCTTTTTATTTTATCAATATTAGTGGAGAGAGAGAGAGAGAGAGAGAGAGAGAGAGAGAGAGAGAGAGAGAGAGAGAGAGAGAGAGAGAGAGAGAGAGAGATTGGCTGTAGGTAGGGAACACTATTTCTTCTCACAGAATGGTTTTTTTGTTTTGTCTAGCAAATATAGTTATTTCCACAGAGCTTCCATGTATGTTAGAAATTGATGATAGATTTCGAATGTACATTATGACAATTGTTTACGTAAATTTGGCCTTGATCCAATTTCATCTGAAGATAGTGTGATAGAATTGCAATATGAAGACGTCATCAAGTCAGTTAAAATTTCCTTTTTTTTTTTTTTTTTTTTTTTTGGAAATGTCTCCACTTGGCTTTGTACCGTCTTTGCTTTTTTTATTATATATTATTTACCAAATTATGTAAGAATTGGCTATGTTATAGGAATTTGCTGCACTTTCTGAATATTATGCATTTTCTGTGGTGTATTGTATTAGGAATGTTGAAAATTTCCTGTGGGTACTGTGAGTTAGTTCAAACGGTTTACGTAGATTTGAAAAGTTTCTTCAAATAACTGGGATTTTACTAGTTGGAAAGCAGTATACTATAAGCCCAAGGACTCCAACAAGGAAAAATAACTCCTTGAGGAAAGAGAACAAGGAAATAAATAAAATGCAAAAGTAGCACTGAACAAATAAAATAAAATATTTTAAGAACAATAACAACATTAAAATATATTTGTCATATATAAACTATTAAACTTCAAATAAATAAGAAGAGAAATAAGTTTTCTTTATAAATACTTCATTTTAAGTTCTAATTGTTATTAATAAATCATGATACGGATTTCAACATTTGCATGTGCTTTTTCTTAAAGCAGACACGAATAATTATGTGGACAGAGCTGCATGTTTTGTTCAGTTTTCTTTATATATATATATATATATATATATATATATATATATATATATATATATATATATATATATATATATATAAAACTTTTATAATGTGAACAAGAGTAGCATTGTGAATTAAATTATGAATTACAAATTATATTAACTCCTGAATTAGAATATATTTTAAAATTAGTGTTATGGAGAAGTTTTATTATAATTGATTTCTTAATTGAAAAAAGAATGTCAAGGAATAAGTAGTAAGTTTTAAAAATAACTTGATTGATTTTATATAAACATACATAAGCGATTATTGTAGTTGCCATAAGCCTTTAATGTTTACTGTATTTTTAGGGATTTTTGAATGAAAGAATTTCAATGCCAGCTCAATCTAGCCTCGTTTCCATTTAACCCAGATAATATTATTATTATTATTATTATTATTATTATTACTACTACTACTACTACTACTACTACTACTACTACTACTACTACTACTACTACTACTACTACTACTACTAGCCAAGCTACAACCCTACTTGGAAAAGCTAGATGCTATAAACCCAAGGGCTCCAATAGGGAAAAATAGCCCAGTGAGGAAAGGAAATAAGGAAATAAATAAAAGATGAGAACAAATTAACAATAAATAATTCTAAAAACAGTAACAGCGTCAAAACAGATATGCCCTATATAAACTTTTAACAACGTCAAAAACAGATATGTCATATATAAACAATAAAAAGACTCATGTCAGCCTGGTCATCATAAAAACATTTGCTGCAACTTTGAACTTTTGAAGTTCTACTGATTCAACTTACCCGATTAGGGTACCTTATGATAGATATCAGACTTAGGTTGATGGTAATTTTTTCTCGTTCTAGAAATTTTATCCTTACTGTATTTCTCTTATTTATTTTTCCTGAAATTTTATCTTTACCGTATTTCTCTTATTTGTTCTTCCTGAAATTTTATCTTTACCGTATTTCTCTTATTTGTTTTTCCTTTATCTTTACCGTATTTCTCTCATTTATTTTTCCTGAAATTTTATCTTTACCGTATTTCTCTTATTTGTTTGTCCTGGAATTTTATCTTTACCGCATTTTTCTCATAAATATCATACACTAAAAGATAATTTATTCCTTTTGTTTATTTTATAGGACGTCCTTGTTCGCAATGAAAGTATTTATTAGTATTCCTTCTTGTCTTTTATAGCAAACTTATGTTGATGGTAATTTGTCTCATTCTTTTATTTATATTCCCAGACTTCTATCTTTAATTTGTCGTATTTTTCTCTATAAATATCATGCACTAAAAGATAATTTATTTCTGTTTGTTTATTTTATAAGACGTCCCTGTTCTCAATGAAAATGAAAGTGTTTATTTTTTGTCCTTGTCTTATGGTTTTATGATTTAGGCCTTTTCTGTCTCGTGGTAATTAGAGATTTTTCACTTGGATGTGGTGCAAGAGTCGAGTTCAACATATTAGGTTGGTTAATCTTCCATTTTATTAATGATAAATGATCATTTAGTATAACTGTAGAAGGTAGTTTTAAGTGCAATGATGTTGAGTTGTGGTCTTTTCCTTATTAATTTTCAAGGATATTTCGTTTAGTAAGTTAGTTAAAGCCTCTCTTATTCATAAAGAAATTGATGTGAACCCATTTATTAATGATTAAAGATCATTTAAGGTAACTGTGGTAGAAGGTAGTTCTAAGTGCAATGCTGTTATGAATCAAGGCCATTTCCTTATTAATTTTGAAGGATATTTCCTTTAGTAAATTTAACTCAAAGTCTCTTTTATTCATAAAGAAATTGATTTGAATTGGTAGCTACATATGCTGACACGCTGTTGTTACAAAGGAGATAAACTTTTCGAGCACTATATAGGAATTCTTTGAGGGGTACGTAACATGACAGAAACGGGAGTGTCAGCTAGCTTTACTATACACAAACTCTGTGTGTGGTATTGATAACTACTAAAAGTTGTGAAAGTATTTTAGTGTTTGTGACAGTTTTACCAACAGTAGTAGGATTCTTATGCAATAAATGGATATGTATATCTGTCTGTCCATCTATATATTTATTTATATACGTATATTTGTATATATGTATGAATATATATATATATATATATATATATATATATATATATATATATATATATATATATTAATATATATATATATATGTTTGTGTGTGTATGTATATATATAATAATGGTGTATTGAGTATTGTTATCAGGCTTTTTCGTTGAAGAAATAGTTGAGACAGGGTAGCCTTTAGTGTCGGTGATTTTTCTAATGTATATATACATAGAGAAAATCTATACTATGCAGGTGGAATGAAGTGTAAGCAAATTATCTTGCTCTGTTACTGGGCTAGTGGACTGAAAATATCATGATTATGTTGTACACCTCGAGGCTATTATCATGATATTAAATGTATATCGAGCTCTCAGTGAAGTTGATTGATATCCTTCCATTACTTTGCTGGTGTATTGAGCTCTGTGAGTTCAGTTGTCTTGTTTATATCATTCTTAGTCATACGTGGAGTGATGCATATATAGAACAACAAAGGCTCAAGTTATCCTTTGATGTATCTAGCCAATGAATCCTCTGAGGCCCTTTGTGTCAATAGGCGTAGGAGGAGATGATGATGATGATGACCCTTGTTAAAAGGTATTAGACAAGGAGATCCAGGTACAACTGCTTGATTAGATTAGCCTGAAGGTAGGGCGGGAGTCCCTAGCTTGAATTTTGAACCTTTCGATGAAATCCGATAAAAAGGAGATTTTACCCTGTGTTACAGCCCGCATTGAGCAAGAGCGGATGGAAGATTCTGACAGACTATTTATTACTTCTTATGATGTTGGATGATCTATTGATGTTAATGACTCAGCTGTCGGAATTTGATTTATTTGAAGTAGAGTAAAATTGTGTTTGTTTTATTATTATTATTATTATTATTATTATTATTATTATTATTATTATTACTTCTTGCTAAGCTATAACCCCAGTTGGAAAAGCAGGATGCTATAAGCCAGGGGCGCTCCAACAGGGAAAATAGCGCAGTGAAGAAAGGAAACAAGAAAAAATAAACTTAAGAACAGTAACATTAAAATAAATATTTCCTATATACACTATAAAAACTTTAACAAAACAAGTGGATGATAAGATAGAATAGTGTGCCCGAGTGTACCCTCAAGCAAGAGAACTCTAACCCAAGATGCATTGTAGCAGCAGACAGCGTGTTGAAATGCACGATGCTCCAATGCAGGGAAAGGTTTTATTGGAGTAAATGGAGTTAATTAACCATGTAATTCCTGAAAAAGATTTTGCTTGTGATGGAAGGCTTAGGATAAAATAAAACCGAAAAGAAAAAAAAAATACTTAAAGCAGCTATCCACTTAAGAAAATTATTATTTTATTTCTATTATAAAAAAGAAAAGTAATAATCTCCTCCCCCCGTGTAAATTATAATCCAAACCTTCCCCCTTATAACCCCCAAAGTTATCAAAGCCTATAATGTACTAAAGTGTTCTGGATGGGCGAAGGAAATACAAACTATTAACACATATTACATATATTGTATCAGGCTGTTCTATGGACTGGTGATGCAATCAACATTACCGATTAATTAAGAAAGGAAACAAAACAAGAGACGAGAACCTAGATATATGTCTACTTTAGGCTCTATAGCCTTTGAATATGCTGCCCCGAGACTATATAATAAGCTCCCACGAAACATTCGAATGATTGAAGACATTAAAAGGCATTCAAAAGGAAACTGAAGACTTTCTTATTTAAAAAATCATACAACTGTGACGATTTAACAGTAAATGAACAATACGTGATCTGAGACGATAAATACTCTGAACGAACAAGGTAAAACGACAGCGGAGGTCCTTTAGAGAGTGGGGTTCCCCTGCTGTATGGGACAGGAAAAGCAGCCATCAAAGCAAGTAAGAGAATAGCGATAATCTCTTCGTCGATAAGCAAAGTAAACAATGAAACATCGTTAGGAATATCGATGATTTTGACAAGGCGCTCTCTGTGTTACATTATTGTTCTCGGAAGGAGATGCCAACTCTCGATAAGGGTATCGATATTGAATTCCTGGCTGAGAAGAATACTTCGAGATATTGGATTCAAATATGGAAAAGTTATTGGGCGAAGGTTTTCGATGGAAAATTGTGACTTATTGAGTATTTTCGATAATTGAAAACTCTGAAGAGAGACAGAGAAAGAGGCCGTGGTATTTATTGACAAGATGGATCAATTAAAATACACTGAGGAAATTCTTGATATATGGCTTTTAGTAGCCTTTTGGGAACGACCCTGCCTTGCGATCTGCTGGACTGGGGTTCGAGACACTCTCAAGCTCGACAGTTTCGTTGTAGTGTCTG
>NC_090731.1:174818979-174821479 GCF_036898095.1 Palaemon carinicauda | reverse complement strand
CATAAACTGTATTTTCGTTTATTGTTTTTGGTATCGTGTTCTCTATCTTATATTTTATTTTTTTTGTGTGTGTGTGTGTGTTTTGTGTGCATTATAATTCAATATTACATTCTTATAACTGTATAATTAGTATTATGGAATGAACAAAATCCATTTGATATATCGACGTAAATATATTAGAATTGTATATTTTACCGATACATTACAAAGTTGTTTTTTCCAGTTTAAAATATTGGTATTATGATTAATTTATGAATATTATTACTGGCGAGTAAGTTAGTTTAGCTTACTTGGCAAATATTCGTCGTATCCTACTTTGTTATTGAGATATATATATATATATATATATATATATATATATATATATATATATATATATACTATATACTATATATATATAAATATATATATATATATATATATATATATATATATATATATATATATATATATATATATATATATATATATATATATATATATATATATAGTGGGTGGTGATAGGTGTGTTGAAAACTAAAAAGTTTTCCAAGAAAATGGAAAATGTTACTGATGGAACATATATTGAATATACAATTTTAAAAAAAAAATTATTGTTAGTTACCATTATATTTATTATTATTTGAATATTCAGGCCATCTTCGCTCTAGAACTGTCTATTTATTTATCTATTTATTTATTTTTCTTTGAAAGAAAAGTTGTAGCAAGTTTTACGTTGCCAAGAGTGATCGCTATATGACGTGGGATTTGTTAAGAGAACTTTCGAGGTTAAGTCGATGTCTTTTGAAATTTTTCTAGATAAGGTATCATTCTGTGTCTAGTGTGTATTTAATTCTTTCTTATGTGCTTCTCGTATTTTAATTAATTGAGATACATTGCTTATGGATATAAAATGTTCTTAAGGGTTATATATTCTATGAATAAGAAAATGTTCGATAAAATAAGAAACAATACGAGACATTGTGGAAAAGATTCGACATCTGCTACTGTGGCAAGCACGCGAGGCTTGGGTTGCCAACTTTTATAAAACTTCTATTTTTTTTTAGTCCGAAGGTGTATAGATTTTCTTTTTAATCTTCAATACTTCACATTTTTTGTTTGTAATTTAATCTTTTATTTTAGAGATTTGAATTTTTTTTAATTATGTTAGGATTATATGTACTTTAGTTTTATTTTGGGGAAATTAGTTTATTCAATCGTTTGAATTCGTTATCTGATATTTCTATTAAGAATTTATTTCTTTAGATGTACTGTGAAAATACATATTCCAGTACTTAGGCATTGATTTTAGCTTTTGATACTGTTAAAGTTTGGAAATAAAGTCTAAAGTTTCAACATATGGCTATTTAGGTGAGATTTGGCAACGCTGCATATGCGGTTACAGGATATGACAACGCCGTGGCCTCCAGGTCTCAGAGTTACCGAATAATCGCCATCATTTTTATTTTTTTCCACTAAAATCTAATAAAATTTGATATCCTTGACCGTACAGGATGAGTGTTCGGTAGGATTAGCGTATTATTTTCGTATTAAGATTGAATTAAATCCTCGAATATCTCTTTTCAACTTCCATTTACAGTTTGGCTTCGTTTGGTTGTTTGGTAAAGTGCAGATAGTGTGACCCATTCGTTTGATTCGTTTTACCTTGCAGTTAGCAACTCTCCTTGTATTGATTGTGCAGTCATTGATGTCTTATGGCCATATTTTACTTCGTACTCTCTCTCTCTCTCTCTCTCTCTCTCTCTCTCTCTCTCTCTCTCTCTCTCTCTCTCTCTCTCTCTCTCTCTGGTTCTTTTCAATTCAAAAGACATTTCTTTAAGACGACTGGTAATGTCTAGGTGGCATGATTTCAAAGCTGACTTCAACATTTGTCAAAACATTTCAGTTTGGGTTTTTCCTAGAATAAAAGTCTATACGGGAATTTTATATGATCACATAATAATTGGAATTATACACTTCATTTAAGTATAAACTAATCCAATATTCAAATTAATAAACATTTTTCTTGAAAGTGGATTATAGTTCAAACTTTCCATTAACCTTTTTTTATACCTTCACGGCAAAGCTTTGTTCTTTGTTCATGTTCCAACTATTTCTGTCAGTTTTCTTTTTTATACTTTTGTAATAATTGCGTACGCTCTGTAGGACATAAGTTAATATATACTTTTTCCAGAGCTGTATATATATATATATATATATATATATATGTATGTATATATACATATCTATATATATTATATACATTATATATATATATATATATATATATATATATATATATATATATATATATATATATATATATCTGGTTACATAAATGTTGAATATGTAACTACGTGAAGGTAAATAGAATACATTTGCTAACATATGTGAATAAATTTAGTTACATATGTGAATACATGCATACCGCATTTCATAAGATAAAGTGTTATTGGTGGCCTGAAATTTCACAAACTGTGGCTACTAAAGAAACAACAAATAACAAAACAGCCAGCAATTT
>NC_090731.1:174791479-174816479 GCF_036898095.1 Palaemon carinicauda | reverse complement strand
TATATATATATATATATATATATATATATATATATATATATATATATTAATTGCTAAACTACAACTGTAGTTGGTCTAGCAGGATGCTATAATCCCAAGGGGCTCCAACAGGGAAAATAGCCCAGTGAGGAAATACCTCAATATGGAGAAAAGGTTTTGAGTATCGCCATGATCACCAAAGCTGTACTAGTCAGGGCCTCTTATACTCTGTTGGATTGCTGTAAGCTTTCAGACTAAAGTCTCCCACCATCACCAATCTGCAATGGCCAGCGTGGTGATGAAATGACTAACCACTAGACATGAATAAGGACATGTCTGAGGCCTTTATCCTGCGGTGGTTTAGAAACGACTCCCTTTGTTGTTTATGTACTCTTGTAGTTTTTTTATTTCCGTGTTTTACTTTACTCACTGGGCTATTTTTCCCTGTTGGAGCCCTTGGGCTTATAGCATCCTGCTTTTTCAACTAGGATTGTAGCTTAGCTTATAATAATAATAATAATAATAATAATAATAATAATAATAATAATTTAGTAGTATATTGCAAATCAAACAAGGGCGTTATGTATCAGCGTCCGGAAATGGGAAGGGCATTATTATTATTATTATTATTATTATTATTATTATTATTATTATTATAGTCTGTCCAGAATGTCATGAAACATAGAGTAGGTTTCCGACGTTGCCGCTTTGCGCCAATTTCATTCATTAAATCTCACTTAAGGCGAAAAAACAGTGTAGATTTGGCATACACTATGCCACATCTCTCTCTGTCTCAGGTCAGGAAGGTTAAGTAGCTTATCACTTTGGTTCTGATACCCAAGCGTGACGGTTTAAGATGGAAGGCTCCCCACGACAGCAATTAAGTGCTCAGACGCAAGAAGTCATATTCAATGTCCACGAGTACTTCAAAAGGGAGAAAGAAGACAAAACTGTTATGCATGGCTTTGACAAGGCAGTACAACGTACAATGGATGCAACTAAGCAGTGCAGAAGTACGATATATCGCATTTGTAAGGAAGGAAAAGACAGCTTAGAAGAAAATGAAGCTCCCGTTTTTAACGTAAAGAAAAGGAAAAGACCACCAACTGTAACCAACATCGATGGATTTGATCAGTGCGTTTTACGAAGGACAGTTCTCGGTTATCATGTCAGAAAGGAAATTCCAACGCTGGATAGCATTCTACTTGAAGTCAAAGAAAATATTGGATTTAGTGGATGCAGAGAATCTTTACGTAAGATACTTGAAGAAATTGGATTTAAATACGGAAGAGTTAACGAGCGGAAATTTCTACTGAGGAGAAGTGATATTGCAAGTGCCAGGACCAAGTTCCTACGTGACATGAAAAATATTAGGGGTACAGGAAAAAAGTCTGTTATATTTCTGGATGAAACCTGGATTAATCAGAATTATACAGTCACCAAGTGTTGGATGGATGAAAGTTCGACAGGAGCAACTGAAATAAACCCACCAAGCGGGAAAGGGAATAAAATTATCATTTTGCATGCTGGATCTGAGCAAGGATTCTTGCCAAATGCACAGTTGGTATTCCAAGCAAAGAACGACAGTGACTATCACCACCAAATGAATCACATTGTATTCGAAAAATGGTTTCGAGAGCAGCTCATACCCAATATACCACAACAGTCCGTCATAATTATGGACAACGCATCATACCATTCAGTGCAAAGTGACAAACCTCCTACCATGGCAAGCACAAAGGGAGCGATCCAAGACTGGTTAAGAAATAAAGGTGAAAATCCCCCAGAATATCTGACGAAGTGTGAATTGCTTGAAATGGTGAAAGCAGTGAAACATGGAAATGCTCCAAAATATGTCATCGACAAAATAGATTTGGAAAAAGGTCACAGGGTCGTAAGGCTGCCACCTTATCACTGCCATTATAGTGCAATTGAACTCATTTGGGCGCAGATTAAAGACTATGTAGCCAAAAGGAATACATTTAAAATGGCAGATCTAACATCTTTGCTGCGAGTGGCACTGTCATGCGTGACAGCAGAAAATTGGAAAAATGCCGTTAATCATGTTGAAGACATCATTATAAAAGACACAGAGAATGATGTTGCTATGAATCAGTTTGTTGATTCATTTGTTATAGAAGTAACTTCATCTGATGAAGAATAGTATAGAACACATTAATGCTGAAAAACACTGAAGGATTATCTTGATTTAATTTAGTGGAAACTTCTGTTTTATTTTGTTGTTTAGTTTTATCCTGTGACGGTAAACAACACATATTTTTGTAAACAATTTATTTTATGGGAAAAATCTTTATCGATTTCACTGCATACATTTGTTTTACTCCTTGTTTCTATGTTAGAGGTTTCATCCTCCTATGAGAATTTACTTCCTGATAACCAAGACAATTTTATTTTTATACTAAAACAGTGCCTTATTTTAAAGAAAATGTCTATTAACTTTACCGTTTCATTATCCTAAAATCCGAGAAATTGTTTTAATTGAGAAAAGTATTATTTTATGAAATATTTGATGTTTGGCACATTCATCAATTCTACAACAAATATGGTAACAGAGAGAGAGAGAGAGAGAGAGAGAGAGAGAGAGAGAGAGAGAGAGAGAGAGAGAGACGATGCCAGGCTACAGATATCTTTAAGAATCTGACTACACATTTGATAATGTTCAAATATAAACTGATTCAATCAGAATTCAAATTATATAAAGAATAAAAGTTAAAGCTTTATGAGTAATAAAGCTCGAAAACATTTGGTACATTAAGATTCCAGTATTGTACTGAACTAGATTGATCGTAGGGTACAAAACGTTAAATTTTTATTTTCATCTGAGATGGATCTCTTCAAAGTTGTAGAAATACTATGATATGTATTAAGGACATTTACTTGTCTCCCGTACCTTATATGGTGCTTGAACTCTTCCTAAAAAAAATTTTTTACATGCATGTTTTTAAAATAAACAAAGTAATCAACTTTATGAGCTGTTTTCGAAACACAAGGTCAACTTAATCCACAACAACCATTCAGGTTTTGTGTGACTGGAAAGATCCAGATTATGGGATTAAAAATAAAATTTTACGACCGTATTAAAGGACCCAGAATGGAAGGATGCTGGGATTAGCTTGAGTCAGATTAAAAGTCTTGAGGAAGTTTGGCATCGCCGCAAACCTACTCGATGTTTCATGACATTCTAGACAGACTATAGCTAAGCTACAACCCTAGTTGGGAAAGCAAGAAGCTTTAAGCCCAACGGCTCCAACATGGAAAATAGCCCAGTGAGGGAAGGAAATAAGGAAATAAATAAATGATATAAGAAGTAATGAACAATTAGAATAAAATATTTAAAAAATATTAACATTAAAACAGACACAGAAACTCTAAACCGTAGAATAATCAGATATTAATCTTTTTCCAACAGCCGAACTAATCTTTCTGATTTAGTACCCGAAAATGTAAATATTAACGCCAAAACAAACAGCTGAGATGAAAGGCTTTCCAAGATTTTGATAAGGAACTGTCGCAAATGACACACTCATCCACTGTCCAGATAGATGTCTGGACCATAATCAGCCTTGAGGAATTTTGTCATAATGTTATCTACTTGGGAAACCTGTATTTTCTTTCACTATACAGTATATATATATATATATATATATATATATATATATATATATATTTATACACAAACACACATATAAATATATATATATATATATATATATATATATATATATATATATATATATATATATATATATATTTATACACAAACACACATATAAATATAACACATATATATATATATAATATATATGTATATATATATATATGTATATATATATATATATATATATATATATATATATATATATATATATATACAGAAAGCTGATTAATGTTTCTTTACCTATCTATCTAATATATATATATATATATATATATTTGTATGTGTGTGTGTTTATTGTGTATGATGTGTGTATAATTATATTCAATATCAAACTTGTTTCAGTGAAGAAAGGCAACAGAAAAATTGCTTCTATGATTTGTAGATAAACCTCTGCGTAAGACACAACACACACACACACACACACACACACACACACGTAGCCCTCTTATGTTTTTTTGGACATCAAGGCCATTCGTTTCCAGTCCCTCGTTAAAAACATCTATTCAACGCCTCTTGTTTGCCCCTGCTCCATACGAACGCTTCCGAAATATATACTTGCAAATATATGCACATAATTGCCATAGGACCAACCATCACAAAACACCTCTACCAATTATTTTTATCACTTGTGCTCGTATCCATATTTCTATACTAACCAAGATCTATAGATTATTTTATTAACCTTGGTACTTACTATGTATACCTTGATACTAATCACCAAGAACAGAACGATGTTTAAAGGAATAGAGGGATATCTTATCTCTCTCTCTCTCTCTCTCTCTCTCTCTCTCTCTCTCTCTCTCTTTTTTTTTTTTTTTTTTTTTTTTTTTTTTACTGATGTCATAAGTAAGATCACTCCACCCCTATTGTAACTCTGTATATGGCTTTCTGCTGAAATAAAGATTATTATTATTATTATTATTATTATTATTATTATGTTCTTATCAAGGAGCGAACTCATGTCGTGTGCTATCTATAATCATTTGGACGTAACTGCAATATGAAATTGATATCTAATTGCCTATTGCTATTCATGCTCAGAAACTATTTTCAAATGTTCTTTTCTTTGCAGACAACGACAGAATTTAGGTTTTTCTGAAATGTTCTTATATGTATTTATGCTCAGAAATTTACTTTTTTTTTTTTCAAGCAACGACAGAGTTTAGTCTTCTAGATGACAAGAATTGAACTAAAGCAATAACAAATTATTTATCTAATAAAGTTTTTGTTCCTGTTGAAAAGACGAAGCCAAAATTTAGATATATCTCAACTCACCAATCGGAATCAAGAAGGTACCAGACATCTGTAGACCTCCTTGAAGCAACTCAGTGGGAAAGAAGGAATTCTTCCCTCCTCCCCCCTCCCCCCATCTCCCATGGAGAGGATTCCACAAGATTCCACCTTTAGTTCTTTACTTTGAAAGGGACCAGAGAATGGAATCTTATGCCGAGTGCTTTGGATAGCCCAGGAATTTGTTTTCCTTAAGAAATAGTCTCTAATATTGTTAGAAGAAAAGATGAAATTAATTGTGATGAAATTAATTTTCGTGTGAATGAATTATAAACCTTTCTTATTTTATTGTTCAGCCTCATAGCGATTTATTTTCGGATACTAAATCTCTTATAAGGGGAAATTTATTCAAATTGAAGAAAGGTTTAGTGATAAGGTTTTGATGGCATTTTATAATTTTGATCTTTCTGTAGCTCCTGGTAATATAAATATATATATATATATATATATATACATATATATATGTGTATATATATATATACATATATATATATACATATATGTATATATATATATATATATATTTAATTACCTTGTATTTCATTGTATTTTATTGTCGACCAATCTTAAGCATTTTTGCTAATTCCAAATAGTTTATACACACACACACATATATATATATATATATATTATATATATATATATATATTATATAATATATATATATATTTTATATATATATATTTATATATATATATATATATATATATAGACTTGATATCTGTTAGAATTGTTAAATGTATTATGGCCCTTAGAGAAAATTTCCCCAGGAATTTTATTTTACATTTCCCTATTCATAAGCTAAATTCTTCATTTCGAATTTTAGATTGTACCAGCGCCCTTTTGAATGGTATGACCATTATCTATAGATTTTTTTTTTCTCTTAGGTTTCTATGACGGCTGAGTTTTTAGCCCTCGCATTTAGGCCTATGGATTTGGCCCCATCTCGGTTGCTGGAGGGAATTTGTCTCTGTCTGTCTGTTATTGATTTTATCCATAGATGAAACGGTTTGTGGCGGGTGCTAATGGAAGAGCGTTTGCTAAGTCATTTGTTTTTATTTTCGTTGTTTTCGTTTCTTTCCATTTGAAGCTGGAGGTACTTAACAAAGATTTGTTTTTTAATCTGGAGGTACTTTCCAAGGTGGTGCTACTTTCCAAACTTGTTTTTAAGCTAGAGGTACTTTTCAAAGATGTTTTTAAGGTGGGTGTACTTTCCAAAGATTTTTTTTTAAGCTTGAGGTATTTTATAAAGATTTTTTTTTAAGCTGGAGGTACTTTATAAAGATTTTTTTTTTAAGGTAGAGCTATTTTATAAAGATTCTTTTTAAATTGGAGGTACTTTATGAATATTTTTAAAGCTAGAGGTACTTTCCAAAGATTCTTTTTAAAGCTAGAGTTGCTTTCCATAAGAATTTTTTCTTAATTCGAAGGTTTTTTATTGGTAATTTTATAGACCACTGAAACAACGTCAATGGGAATGTGTCTCCTTACAGCAATCTTAATTAATAATAATAATTATTATTATTATTATTATTATTATTATTATTATTATTATTTCCCAATATTGATTTATTACTGGATATAGTGGAACAGGATTTTAAAATTGTCAATATTTAACAGTATATCATATGCTGTTATAAATTTGACTACGCAAATTCTATTTACCTGAATTGATACTATGAATAATACCATTAAATCCATTAGTAGGACCCTTAAAACGTTTCTAACGTTTCAAAAGGTCTCTAGATTTCCATTATAGTATTGAGTCTGGAACATTTCGTCTGTGACCCATTTTTTTACGCATGCTTGTGGTTTTAATGGAGAGAGTGTGTCGTTGGTGTCCCTACAGCTTCCATCCTCGTTTTTAACGGCCCAGCCTTTTTTTCCTTTCTATTTTAACCAGCCGTTTGCACTCAGAGTGGTAAGTAGAGACCGCTCCTAGATAAGAGCTCCCTATTAGTTAACAGATCGATAAGGTGGAATAACCCAGTGAAAGCCATTTTGAGCTAAATTCTACTGGAGAAATCTAAATAGAAAGGGTGGGAAGAGATCTTATAGTGAGGGGCTGTTTAAGAAGGTTGGGGAGTTTATTATTATTATTATTATTATTATTATTATTATTATTATTATTATTATTATTATTTTGTTTTGTTTTATTATTTGTTATTTTATTAATATTTTATTATTATTATTATTATTATTATTATTATTATTATTATTATTATTATTATTATTATTACCATTATTATTATCATTATTTTATTTTATTATTATTATTATTATTATCATTATTATTATTATTATTATTATTATTATTATTATTATTATTATTATTAGCCCTGGTTGGAAAGGTAGAATGCTCCGACAGGGAAAGCAGCCATGTGATGAAAGGAAATAATGAACGTAATGTAATGAATTGAACATATAAAATATTTCAAGATCAATAACACTATTAGAATAGATCAGTCATATATAAACTATGAAACGAGACTTACGTCAACCTATTCAACATTAAAGAGTTTAGAAAAAAGATTAAACTTCTGAAGTTCCATTCCTTATTGATTCGTGTGTCTGATTAAAGCGATTGCTGGATGAAATGAAAAGGTGGACGTCATTAGAATGAGAGAGAGAGAGAGAGAGAGAGAGAGAGAGAGAGAGAGAGATCAGTAAAGTGAAATACACCGCTGCAGATGAAAGAGAACACGAATGATTTATTTACTTTTTTTTATTTATTATTTTTCTTTATCGTCCGTTTATGAATGTATTATGCATATATATATATTCACATGTGTGTATATGTATGTATACATTTTGTATATATATATATATATATATATAATATATATATATATATATATATATATATATTTTTTTTTTACTGTTTATTTTTGGTTCTTATTTGATTATATTATTTTATTTGTATTATTGCTCGAAGAGCTGTGCTTCACATGGGCTTGGACTGAGTCTTTTTTTTTTTTTTTTAAATCTTTTGTATGTAAATATTTTTGTCCAATAAACACTATTATTATTATTATTATTATTATTATTATTATTATTATTATTATTATTATTATTATTATTATTATTATTATTATCCATAGTAGGATTTGACGTAAGTTCACTCTGTCTACCTTTCATTTTTAACGTGACTTTCGAAGCGTGCATCCTATGGCTTTCATGTTAGTTGTCATGGGATACGTTCATATTGTCAAAAATGACTTTTTAAAAAGAATTTCCATCGCTTAACTATAATTTCCGAACAGAAACAATGATAGAATATTACAACTACTCGTATACTGGAATTTAATGTGAAATATGAAATATTATTATCAATTGTAAACTGAGTTTTCATTTATTTTTTTGTGTTAGCTGATCAGATCATTGTGATTAGATTAGGTGTAATTCCACTTTGAGAGAGAGAGAGAGAGAGAGAGAGAGAGAGAGAGAGAGAGAGATTGCAGTTTGATTACATCGTAGTTTTGAATGTATAATTAGGACAGAGAGAGGAGAATCACAATTTCAGTTTGCTTACATAGTAGACTCGCATCATTCATCATCACGCACGCGCGCACACACACACACACAGCTTTCAGTATGACTACATCGTAGTTTTGAATGTATTATTAGAGAGAGAGAGAGAGAGAGAGAGAGAGAGAGAGAGAGAGAGAGCCGCTCTCTCTCTCTCTCTCTCTCTCTCTCTCTCTCTCTCTCTCTCTCTCTCTCTCTCTCCCCCCCCAAGAGCGTCGGTGGTGGTGGGTGACGTATCCCATCCGGTATTGATGGGGCATGTGTACACCAAGGTGTACACCTGCACGGTGTGTGCGTAATACACAGGCGGGTTGGGTCGTGTGTGGAGGCTTACACAGAAGGCGTCGCGCGTACACGAAAAGGGTGTGAGAGAGTTGGAAATGTAACTTGTGGGACAGAGAAAGATATTCAAGGCCATTTGCGAGCGTCTGTAGAAAGCCTGTGTGTTTGTTTGTTTGTTTGTTTACTTTAGAGTACACTCGTGCACAGTATCCTATCTAATTTCTCTTCCTTTTGTTTTGTTAAAGTTTATGTAGTTTATGTAGTTGATGTTTATTTTGATGTTACTCTTCTTAAAATATTTGATTTTTCGTTTTTTTCCTTTTCTTGCACACTCGGGCACACTATTCTATCTAATTTCTCTTCCTCTTGTTTTTTAAAGTTTATGTAGTTTATGTAGGTGATATTTATTTTAATGTTACTCTTCATAAAATATTTGATTTTTCCTTTTTTCCTTTTCTCACTGGGCTATTTTCCCTGTTGGGGCCCCTGGGCTTATAGCAGCCTGCTTTTCCAACTAGGGTTGTAGCTTGGCAAGTAATGATAATAATAATAATAATAATAATAATAATAATATGGAAGGTGTAGTAGAAATCGAGTACAGATGCTTCTTTCCTCGCTGGGCTATTTTCCCCGTTGGGGCCCCTGGCTGATAGCATCCTGCTTTTCCAACTAGGGTCGTAGCTTAGCAATTAATAATAATAATAATAATAATAATAATGATAACAATAAAATAGAATGTGTAGTAGAAATCGAATACAGATGCTTAGGGGGGATTTTGTTTATGTTTAGTTGTTTAGTTTTGAGTTTATTGTTCGAGGCTCTAATGGATGTGACGGTTGTGTGTGGGTGCGTGCGTGTGTGTGTGGGGGGGGGGGGGGGGGGGGAACGAACTCTTCATACTAAGCAGTTGTAACCGTCATCGCAGCGATACTGTATTAGAGTCTCTGCTATGGGGAAGTCTTAAAGGTTGTTTATTGTTTGGTAGAAGTAGATTTATTCTTACAGATTATTTATGAAATTGGATTGTTTTTACAGAAAGTTCTGTTATAGATACGGTTAAGTTAAAATTCTTTAAAGAAAATAGTCTTAACACATTTTTTTCTATTACACTTTACTCAATACTACATGTTTCGTCTCCCCAATGTCATGATTATACACACACGCACACACACAAACACAAACAACCATACACACACACACATATATATACATATATATATATATATATATATATATATGTATATGTGTGTGTGTGTGAAGTTTGCGTGCGTCGACTGGCCCAGAAAGACAATCAACAGACGCAAGTGGAAGGACATGTCTAATGTCTTTGTTCTGTAGTGGACTATAGTCTGTCTAGAATGTCATGAAACATCGAGTAGGTTTGCGGCGATGCCAAACTTCCTCAAGACTTTTAATCTGACTCAAGCTAATCCCAGCATCCTTCCATTCTGGGTCCTTTAATACGGTCGTAAAATTTTATTTTTAATCCCATAATCTGGATCTTTCCAGTCACACAAAACCTGAATGGTTGTTGTGGATTAAGTTGACCTTGTGTTTCGAAAACAGCTCATAAAGTTGATTACTTTGTTTATTTTAAAAACATGCATGTAAAAAATTTTTTTTAGGAAGAGTTCAAGCACCATATAAGGTACGGGAGACAAGTAAATGTCCTTAATACATATCATAGTATTTCTACAACTTTGAAGAGATCCATCTCAGATGAAAATAAAAATTTAACGTTTTGTACCCTACGATCAATCTAGTTCAGTACAATACTGGAATCTTAATGTACCAAATGTTTTCGAGCTTTATTACTCATAAAGCTTTAACTTTTATTCTTTATATAATTTGAATTCTGATTGAATCAGTTTATATTTGAACATTATCAAATGTGTAGTCAGATTCTTAAAGATATCTGTAGCCTGGCATCGTCTCTCTCTCTCTCTCTCTCTCTCTCTCTCTCTCTCTGTTACCATATTTGTTGTAGAATTGATGAATGTGCCAAACATCAAATATTTCATAAAATAATACTTTTCTCAATTAAAACAATTTCTCGGATTTTAGGATAATGAAACGGTAAAGTTAATAGACATTTTCTTTAAAATAAGGCACTGTTTTAGTATAAAAATAAAATTGTCTTGGTTATCAGGAAGTAAATTCTCATAGGAGGATGAAACCTCTAACATAGAAACAAGGAGTAAAACAAATGTATGCAGTGAAATCGATAAAGATTTTTCCCATAAAATAAATTGTTTACAAAAATATGTGTTGTTTACCGTCACAGGATAAAACTAAACAACAAAATAAAACAGAAGTTTCCACTAAATTAAATCAAGATAATCCTTCAGTGTTTTTCAGCATTAATGTGTTCTATACTATTCTTCATCAGATGAAGTTACTTCTATAACAAATGAATCAACAAACTGATTCATAGCAACATCATTCTCTGTGTCTTTTATAATGATGTCTTCAACATGATTAACGGCATTTTTCCAATTTTCTGCTGTCACGCATGACAGTGCCACTCGCAGCAAAGATGTTAGATCTGCCATTTTAAATGTATTCCTTTTGGCTACATAGTCTTTAATCTGCGCCCAAATGAGTTCAATTGCACTATAATGGCAGTGATAAGGTGGCAGCCTTACGACCCTGTGACCTTTTTCCAAATCTATTTTGTCGATGACATATTTTGGAGCATTTCCATGTTTCACTGCTTTCACCATTTCAAGCAATTCACACTTCGTCAGATATTCTGGGGGATTTTCACCTTTATTTCTTAACCAGTCTTGGATCGCTCCCTTTGTGCTTGCCATGGTAGGAGGTTTGTCACTTTGCACTGAATGGTATGATGCGTTGTCCATAATTATGACGGACTGTTGTGGTATATTGGGTATGAGCTGCTCTCGAAACCATTTTTCGAATACAATGTGATTCATTTGGTGGTGATAGTCACTGTCGTTCTTTGCTTGGAATACCAACTGTGCATTTGGCAAGAATCCTTGCTCAGATCCAGCATGCAAAATGATAATTTTATTCCCTTTCCCGCTTGGTGGGTTTATTTCAGTTGCTCCTGTCGAACTTTCATCCATCCAACACTTGGTGACTGTATAATTCTGATTAATCCAGGTTTCATCCAGAAATATAACAGACTTTTTTCCTGTACCCCTAATATTTTTCATGTCACGTAGGAACTTGGTCCTGGCACTTGCAATATCACTTCTCCTCAGTAGAAATTTCCGCTCGTTAACTCTTCCGTATTTAAATCCAATTTCTTCAAGTATCTTACGTAAAGATTCTCTGCATCCACTAAATCCAATATTTTCTTTGACTTCAAGTAGAATGCTATCCAGCGTTGGAATTTCCTTTCTGACATGATAACCGAGAACTGTCCTTCGTAAAACGCACTGATCAAATCCATCGATGTTGGTTACAGTTGGTGGTCTTTTCCTTTTCTTTACGTTAAAAACGGGAGCTTCATTTTCTTCTAAGCTGTCTTTTCCTTCCTTACAAATGCGATATATCGTACTTCTGCACTGCTTAGTTGCATCCATTGTACGTTGTACTGCCTTGTCAAAGCCATGCATAACAGTTTTGTCTTCTTTCTCCCTTTTGAAGTACTCGTGGACATTGAATATGACTTCTTGCGTCTGAGCACTTAATTGCTGTCGTGGGGAGCCTTCCATCTTAAACCGTCACGCTTGGGTATCAGAACCAAAGTGATAAGCTACTTAACCTTCCTGACCTGAGACAGAGAGAGATGTGGCATAGTGTATGCCAAATCTACACTGTTTTTTCGCCTTAAGTGAGATTTAATGAATGAAATTGGCGCAAAGCGGCAACGTCGGAAACCTACTCTATGTTTCATGACATTCTGGACAGACTATAGTAACGGCTGATGATGATGACTTTATATATATATATATATATATACTGTATATATATACTGTATATATATATAGATATATATATATATATATATATTTATATATATATATATATTTATTTATATATATATATATATATACACACATATATATATATATATATATATGGGAAAATACGTTAAGTTATATAATAATCCATAGTAAAATAAAAAACGATTCACCATAAGGTTTCGAAGGAAAAAAACAGATAAAATACCCACATATCCATTGTAAGCCCAAGAAGGCAGATTACTTTGGGAGGGGGGGGGGGGATAGCGACCGGTATGGTAATTAAGGGTCAACTCTATTTCTACCTGAGGCTTTTATCCTGAGTTTTAGCAGCGCTCGGAAGATTTGTCTTAGGCCCGCCTGGCCCCCAGGAGGCTGGCAGTTAGGCCTGTCTTCCACCTGCCGCTGACTCATTCCGGCTTAGTTAATCAAATGTCTTATAGGAGATTTGTAAGTCCTTTGAAATATGGTTGGTAATCTTATTGATTCACAGATTGTTGTTGTTGTTGTTGTTGTTATTATTATTATTATTATTATTATTATCATTATTACAAGCCATGCTACAACCCGAGTTTGAAGAGCAAGATGCTACAAGCCCAAGGGCTTCAATAGGGAAAAATAGCTCAGTGAGATTTATAAGTCCTTTGAAATATGGTTGGTAATCTTACCGATTCACAGATTGTTATTATTATTATTATTATTATTATTATTATTATTATTATTATTATTATTACAAGCCATGCTACAACCCGAGTTGGAAGAGCAAGATGCTACAAGCCCAAGGGCTTCAATAGGGGGAAATAGCTCAGTGAGGAAAGGAAACAAGGAAATGAATAAACTACAAGTGAAGTAATGAACAATTCAAATAGAATAGCCTATTGAGGATGGAAACAAGGATATGAATAAAATACAAGTGAAGTAATGAACAATCTAAATAAAATATTTCAAGAACAGTAACATCATTTAAATAAATCCTCATATATAAACTACGAAAACTAAAGAGTAAAGAACAAGAGGAAAAGAAACAAGGTAGAATAGCGTACCCGAGTAAATAAATCCGTTATTTGACCGAGAAAATTTTCTCTTTTATATCCGACCAAAATTTGCCGATTTTAAGCACCTGTTCCTCTCAACATGGTAATTTTTTCATTGGATGCTTTCCTTTTATTGGTGAAGATGATAACACAGGCCTTGTCTCACTTCAAAAGCAGTGATACGTGCCAGTTTTAGTGGTGGCTTAGGACAGGAAGCAATTATGGTTTCAAGGGATCTTCTCATTCTCCTACCCTCTTTTTTTCCTGGCCCACCCAAGGGAAGCCACAGGATAAAGACACACAGGAAGGAAAGTACATTTATTGCAAAAGCGTGGCTTATATCATATTGGGTTTCTTTAAGATTCTGTCAGGGAGACTGTTGGTTGAATTGTACAGGCTGTAATCTATATATTAAGCTACTGTTCCCCCTTATAGTGGTATGTTTTTACCAGCTGGGTTTTGAACGTAGCGTGCCTTTTTCAAAAATGATCCGTGAAGTTCAGTTTTGTTAATATTATATAGAATTGTATGATTTCCGTGCATTAGATTTCTATCTTGAGCTTCTATATAAATACTTCTTCATTCATCATCATCTATTTCACGCTTCATAGTCCTCAGCCATGTAAGCTTGGGTTGTACAACTTCTTTAGGGGCTTGTGGAGCCCAGTTGAAAGTTTGGTAATAATAATAATAATATTATTATTATTATTATTATTATTACTATCCAAGCTACAACCCTAGTTGGAAAAGCAAGATGCTATAAGCCCAGGGGCTCCAACAGGGAAAAATAGCTCAGTGAGGAAAGGAAATAAGGAAATAAATAAATGGAGAACAAATTAACAATAAATCATTCTAAAATAAGAAACAACGTCAAAACAGACATGTCATATAATAAACTATCAACAACATCAAAAACAAATATGTCATAAATAAACTATAAAAAGACTATGTCTACCTGGTCAACAAAAAAGCATTTGCTCCAACTTTGAACTTTTGAAGTTCTACTGATTCAACCACCCGATTAGGAAGATCATTCCACAACTTGGTCACAGCTGGAATAAAACTTCTAGAGTACTGCGTAGTATTGAGCCTCGTGATGGAGAAGGCCTGGCTATTAGAATTAACTGCCTGCCTAGTATTACGAACAGGATAGAATTGTCCAGGGAGATCTGAATGTAAAGGATGGTCAGAGTTATGAAAAATCTTATGCAACATACATAATGAACTAATTGAACGACGGTGCCAGAGATTAATATCTAGATCAGGAATAAGAAATTTAATAGACCGTAAGTTTTTGTCCAACAAATTAAGATGAGAATCAGCAGCTGAAGACCAGACAGGAGAACAATACTCAAAACTAGGTAGAATGAAAGAATTAAAACACTTCTTCAGAATAGATTGATCACCGAAAATCTTGAAAGACTTTCTCAATAAGCCTATTTTTTGTGAAATTGAAGAAGACAGACCTTATATGTTTCTCAATAGTAAATTTACTGTCGAGAATCACACCTAAAATTTTGAAAGAGTCATACATATTTAAAGAAACATTATCAATACTGAGATCCGGATGTTGAGGAACCACCGTCCTTGACCTACTTACAATCATACTTTGAGTTTTGTTAGGATTCAACTTCATACCCCAAAATTTGCACCATGCACTAATTCTAGCTAAATCTCTATTAAGGGATTCACCAACCCTAGATCTACATTCAGGGGATGGAATTGATGCAAAGAGAGTAGCATCATCTGCATATGCAACAAGCTTGTTTTCTAGGCCAAACCACATGTCATGTGTATATAGTATGAAAAGTAATGGGCCAAGAACACTAATAATAATAATAATAATAATAATAATAATAATAATAATAATAATAATAATAATAATAACTACTACAGTTTGAATGCTTAAAGGCCCCGCATGAACGGCAGAGGCAAGGGACAGTGACAGAGCCCTATCAAGCAGGACAATGCCCTAGAGATTGACCATACTACATTATGATCAGCGCCCAAGCCCCCTCTCCATCCAAGCTAAGACCAAGGAGGGTGAGGCAATGGCTGCTGAGGCCTCAGCGGATAGACCTGTAGCATCCCCCCAACCCCTCCCCCCCCCATCCTTAGTTAACAAGGATGGTGAGGTTGCAGCGACCAGAGGAACTTAACGAGTTAGAGAGGTGCACGAAATCACCAGGCAAGGACGCTACCACTTGGCCACCACAAGCTGATCTCATCATTACTTGCGGTATATCAGTTCAACGGTACTTAGGAAAAAAAAAGTATATAAATACAACGGACTTTGAAGAAAATATCACGTCACGTAAACGTATTAGTGAAGTCTGGAAAGAACAACAGCAGTGCCATGCTGTTAATGCGTTTTCAAGAATTCTCACACACACACACACACACACACACACACACACACTTGCACACTTGCCTTCCGCATCCCGTCTGTCACTCGGAAATCGCCTCGTAAAAGTCGCCTAATGTTCAGCTGATGCTACTTACCGTCTGTGACTTCTTTTGGAGAGAGAGAGAGAGAGAGAGAGAGAGAGAGAGAGAGAGTAATTGGGTTTGTATTTTATTGGGGAAGGTAATGGTGGAGTTAGAAGTAGTTTTACCTGTATTTAGAAGAGACACTACAAGCTGTTTTACTGTGTTTATAAGAGACATAGCAAGCAGTTTTACTGTTTTATATGATACACTGCAAGCAGTTTTAGTGTATTTATAAGACACTACAAGCAGTTTTACTCTATGAGATAATGCAAACAGTTTTTCTGTATTTATAAGAGACAATACAAACAGTTTTACTGTATTTATAAAAGACACTGCAAGCAATTTTACTGTATTTAAAAGACACTGCATGCAGTTTTTTCTTATTTATAAGAGGCACTACAAGCAGTTTTACTGTATTTATAAAAGACACTGCAAGCAATTTTACTGTATTTATAAAAGACATTGCAAGCAATTTTACTGTATTTAAAAGTCACTGCATGCCGTTTTTTCTTATTTATAAGAGACTCTACAAACAGTTTTACTGTATTTATAAAAGACATTGCAAGCAATTTTACTGTATTTAAAAGACACTGCAAGCAGTTTTAATGTATTTATAAGAGACTCTACAAGCAGTTTTACTGTATTTATAAAAGACATTGCAAGCAATTTTACTGTATTTAAAAGACACTGCATGCAGTTTTTTCTTATTTATAAGAGACACTACAAGCAGTTTTACTGTATTTATAAGAGACACTGCAAGCAGTTTTTCTTTCTGTTTTTTTTATTTATAAGAGATACACAAGCAGTTTTAATGTATTCATGAGACACTACAAGCAGTTTTACAGCACGTATAAGAAACACTGTAAACATTAAAGTATAAAACCCATTATGTACCAAGTTCATACGTATGACTAAAATCGGACACCATAGATAGCGTAAAATCCCGAATCTAGCGTTAATTGGCAACGCTTTTTATGGACCCCAATTTGTGCTTTTGGGTTGGAGTACGGAGGCTGACTGTCATTCCTAATCTCTCATGGGAAATTTGGGCGTTTATGAGCGCTCTGCCACGGGCAAGTCCATGGGTTGTCTTAGTAATTCGTTTTTTCCTTTTTTTTCTGTAAAGTTCTAAAGTATATTTTTTAATGACGTGTTGGATTAGTTGGGGTTTGCGTGTACATCTCTCTCTCTCTCTCTCTCTCTCTCTCTCTCTCTCTATATATATATATATATATATGTGTATATATAATAATTATAATAATGTTTATTGGACAAGAAATCATATATATATTTATATATATATATATATATATATACAGTATATATATGTGTGTGTGTGTGTGTGTGTGTGTAGTGTGGAAAGAAATTTAGATAAAAAAGGAGAGTATATATATATATATATATATATATATATATATACAGTATATATATGTGTGTGTGTGTGTGTGTGTGTGTGTGTGTAGTGTAGTGTGGAAAGAAATTTATATAAAAAAGGAGAGAGAGAGAGAGAGGTGGGGATACTGTCTGCGTACGTTCATTTACTCCCCGAATACCTTTTGAACAGTAGTACTATAAAATATAAAGTCCCTATCTCATGAATACTTAAGGTCATACTCAAAGGTCAAATAGGAATTCCACTTTGGTTAAAACATCTCTAACATACGCTACGGAGACTTCTTATTTGGCATGCCTAATTCATCACTGAAGGTCAAGTCATATGTAGAAGTCAAAGATCAAATAGAAATTTGGCCTTGGTCCTAACTTTCAATGTTTAAAAAGATAAGGATTTCATATATGTCATACAGCATCCGCTGGTGATGCCTATGTAGACTGAGCTCAAGGTTGAGATCCTACTGGGAGGTCAAAGGTCAAAGAGAAATTTACCCTTGGATGGATGAATCTGTAGAAACGTCTTAGGGTTAAAATGAAAATATTAGGTATAATCAACATTATCATCATCTCTTCCTACGCCTATTGACGCAAAGGGCTTCAGTTATATTTCACCAGTATTCTCTATATTGAGCTTTTAAATCAAAACTTCTCCATTCATCATCTCCTACTTCACGCTTCATAGTCCTCAGCCATGTAGGCCTTAGTCTTCCAACTCTTCTTGTGCCTTGTAGAGCCCATATGAAAGTTTGGTGAACTAATCTCACTTGGGGAATGCGAGAGCATGCCTAAACTATCTCCATCTACCCCTCACCATAATCTCATCCACATAGGACACTTGAGTAATATCTCTTATAGTTTCATTTATAATCCTTTATACATAATCACTGTTTTTAATTACTCAATGTGATTTAGGGCATTTCTTGATAACTCACCTGAAGATAAATCAAGATTCAATAAAGAAATTGAACATTTACTGTATAGAATTAATGTAAGCGATCAGACAAAAGTCTCCCACTATCACCAATCCGCACTGGCCATCGTGGTGATGAAAACTGGCCAAACCCCAGACATGAGTGAAGACATATCTGAGGCCTTTTTCCTGCAGTGGTCTAGAAACGGCTCCATTTGTTGTTGTTGTTGGTATAATTTGACTTCTCGTGTTTAATCAAATTGTTATTGTATATAATTTGTCTGCACCACGTGTTTACTCACTCGATTCATTCCCTCAAGATGCGTGATTAAACAGTTGAAAGACCTTGATTCTATTATCCCGTGGTATTCGCTTGTACATTAATACATATACACACCTTCAAACAAATGAAATATGTCCAGGTGTATATCTATGTGTGATGATTCTTTTAGTAAAACACATTTATAGAGATGAACTCCACTTATTATTTAAAAAAACAGGATATGTATAACAAGGGAAAATTTTTTTAGATATTAGGTAATTAAAATTTGCCTATATTCAATATGTTTCACGAATATCTTCAAACAAATTAATGTATTTAGTTTTACAAATTGATAGTCACGTTTTAATGCTTATAATGACTCAAGACATTGTTCTTATATTGTTTATTTGCTTCTGTATAGCATAGTAATGAATTGAGAAGGTCGTAAGTTAATGAAAGATGAAACATATATTACGTTTCCTTTGTGTTGTGTTCTTATTGGAAAGAATGTATGTAAGTGGAAAGCTGTAGATATTTGAGAAGAGAATGTTAATGTCTGTTAGACCCCACTGTTTTCTCGCTTTCTTTAGGTCTGGGATAAACATTTGTACTGGTTTTCCAGTTTAGTTTAGTTTGCAAAGATCTAAGACTTTGTTAGCCATGGATAACCTATGTAAATTCATCTTAACTGAATACAGTAATTAGTATATGCGTTTTACCAATACTATTGCTAGCTCTCATTTTTGGGAAAACGTTGAAATTACTCATTCGTATTTCCTGGTATTTATCGAAATATTCCCATTTGTTCTTAACCGAACACAGTAATCAATATATGCATCTGGCCCATACTATTACAACCTCTAATTATTCGGAAGAATACGTTAATTTGACGTATTCGTATATCTTTCTTATTTGTCACTAAATCCTCTCTCCATCCCTTTATGGTTTGCCTCTCTTACTCCAGCTGCGTTGGACTTAGATTTTACTAATCTTTCCCTTATCCTAATACTGTACGTTACTCTGAACTATCTTCTAAGCCAGGGGCCTATTTCATGTTTATCTGATACGTTTGTCAAGTCCTGAGGGGGGAGGGGGGAGGGGGATTTTACCCAAGGTCTATACAATAAGCTTATTCTGTAGAATTTGATTTTACCGTCAGAAATCGTGAAGTTTTCAAAGAAAATATCATTTTTTTTTGTACATTTTAAAGGTTTCTAGGAATTAATTATCCAAACTATGCCTTTTCTAAATGCTCAAGATTTTGGATATTGAAATTTGACTGTTTTGTACATTTTAAATGTTTTCAAGAATCGATTTTCAAAACCATGAATTTTCTAAATGCTCAAAATTTTTTATATTGAAATTTAACTGTTTTGTCCAATTTAAATATTTTCAAGAATCAATTTTCAAAACCATGCCTTTTCTAGATATTCAATATTTTGGATATTGAAATCTAAATACTTTGTTCAATTTAGATATTTTCAGGAATTAATTTTCAAAACCATGTATTTTCTAAATGTTCAAGATTTTGGATATTCAAATCTTAATTATTTTGTCCAGTTTAAATGCTTTCAGGAATTAATTTTCAAAACCATGCCTTTTCTAAATGTTTAAAATTTTGGATTTTAAAATCTAACGAGAAACCAGAGAAAAATCAGAGTGAAAAATGAAAAAAACGTGAGTTTGCCTGGGCAAGACTTTATCTACCAAATATAAGCTGATTCTACAAATATCCTTTAATGGTCGACGTTTGTTTGATGTTTGTTTGTAGATCAAGGGATAAAGGATACCATCTCTCCTTTTGTTGTTTGTTCGTTAGTGCGTCGTTTTAGCGTTCCATGGATTTGCAGTTGTTGATTTGATGACTCAAACAAAGTGAATTATAGCTAATTGCATTCGTTTGTTGGGCCTGATTGATGGATTTTGTCTTATGGGTATGACTCGTATGTTTAATTAGATGATTGGTATATTCTCTCTCTCTCTCTCTCTCTCTCTCTCTCTCTCTCTCTCTCAGTCAGTCGTGTGATTGGTATATTCTCTCAATCATATGATTGATATGTTCTCTCTATCTCTCTCAATCATGAATGGTATATATTTCTCTCCCTGAATCATATGATTTGTCTCTCTCTCTCTCTCTCTCTCTCTCTCTCTCTCTCTCTCTCAGTCGTGTGACTGGTATATTCTCTCAATCATATAATTGGTATATTCTCTCTATCTTTCTCTTTGAATCATATGATTGGTATCTCTCTCTCTCTCTCTTCTCTCTCTCTCTCTCTCTCTCTCTCTCTCTCTCTCTCAGTCGTGTGACTGGTATATTCTCTCAATCATATAATTGGTATATTCTCTCTCTCTATCTTTCTCTTTGAATCATATGATTGGTCTCTCTCTCTCTCTCTCTCTCTCTCTCTCTCTCTCTCTCGTATGATTGGTATATTCTCTCTCTGTCTTTCTCTCTCAAAAATCATGATTGATATATATTTCTCTGAATCATATGATTGTTATATTCTCTCTCTCTCTCTCTCTCTCTCTCTCTCTCTCTGCAGTCTTCCATATTCCCATTACGAAGATATTCTCCTGGAATTGGTGGATCCATTCCAGTCGCAGGGGCTCTTGCCCATGTTGCTGCATCAGTGGGTACAGTCATTCCAGGTTCAATAAAATGGCATTGGCATCGTGCTGGAAAAGATTTTTAGCTTCCAAGTTTCATCGCTCAAGTTGGTTTTATAGGTGCCTCGCCTGGAAAATCAGTTCCAGTGCCTTGCGTCCCCGCCTCCTCCGCTCGGCTGGATTCCAGAGGCTTAGGAGGCCGTAAATCGTAGTTTGTTTTACAGCTGTCGCTTTACAACCTTTCGTTTGGATTATTTTCTTTGGAGCATTTTCCTTATCAAAAGAGGGAGTCCTTTGAGGACCATGCCTGGTGATGACGTCACAAATACAGACGCTGTAGTCTTTATTATAGTCTCTGTCTCTTGTATTTGTCCGCGGCTGTTTTGTAAATGCAGTGCACGAAGCTTATCTCGTATTCTGTCTCGTCAATCTTTTCAGTTTTCTTTTCCTTGCGGGTGTGTATTGAAGGTTTCCTACATCTTTTATTATTATTATTTTATACGAATATTTTAGAGGTCGATAGATGGTAATATAGAGATATTTTTTTTTATAGTTACTCGAAAATACAAATCGTCACCCTCATAAACTAACTGCCTAAGTCATTTTCTCCACTTGTTGGGAAATAAAAAAAAACTCATTTCCTAATTCTTTATATCATTGTGTTGAGCTTCAATTTACAAATTCTAATTCACAAATTCTTCTATTAAGAATTTGTGAATTGAAGCTCAAGATAATGATATAAAGAAGTAGGAAATGAGTTTTTTTTTTTTTTATTTCCCAACAAGTGGAGAAAATGACTTAGGCAGTTAGTTTTATGAGGGTGACGAAATGTAAAATGGATCTCAGGAACTAGATTGGATTGTACGACGTTAAGTGATTGATTGGACGGTAATGATTTTTTATATAAATGTACGGATGTGTATTGAAGGTTTCCTACGTCTTTTATTAATATTTTATATTTGAAAATTTTAGAGCTCGATAGATGGTTATTTATAGATATTTTTTATAGATAATCTGTAGAGGAGAGGTTACTCGAAAATAAAATGATAAAGTGGAACATAGTAAAACAATGGTTTGTGACGTCCTTGAGTCACTGGAAGGTAGGGATTTTTATATAAATTCATCTATTGGTTTTGTGTCTTTATATTGTTGATGGTGAATTTCTTGGTCTTACAATGGCGAATAATCTTCGTTTGATTTAAATTTGTCTTATGATTGTGTGTAGTATCTATAAGGAAACATTGATTTATGTAAAGCCCATATATTTGTTACAGAACAAAGTGATAAATTTTTTTTCGTGATATTTACCAATCTTAATTTAATACAATAACAACTGGCTGTAGCTAAACATCGGTATAAATAAAATATTTTGTAGGGAAATAGGGAGGGCGCATTTTTCTGTAGCAATTAGATTAACATCGTGTAAAATTCTTCAACGTTTTATGACTCAGTTTATTAATAATTTTTAATTTCGAGAGCAATAACATAGAAAAAAAAATCCATACACGAATCAAGCCCATGATAACACACAGCTGCCTGCCTTTAGGCAAATATCAGTAACAACAGTTGTGAGATTATCACAAGCTATGTTCAGTGTAATCCATAGAGGGCTATTAAGTGTAACGACTTTACCGTAGTTCAGTATTCCAAGGAGCTTGTAACGGATTCACCAATATGTTGAGCAAGTTTAACATTAATTTTTTTTCTAATAAAGCAGCACAGGAAGAAGCCATCGCTAATAAAAAGCACAAGAAAATAGTTACCGTCTATAAACAAAGGTCTGAATAGAACCGACTCTATGTTCCAGTACACTGTCGGAGGATTAACTTGACAATCGAGAACTGTCAGTTTTGACTGGTAAGTCTGGCTTCACTTAATCCAGGTCAGGGCATCCAGTTATTTTTCCCCTAACCTGGTGAGTCATCAGCAGCAATTACCAGTCCCTCCCTGGTCCTAGCTTGGATGGAGAGGGGACTTGGGCGTTGATCATATGCATATATGGTCATTCTCTAGGGCATTGTTCTGCTTGCTGGGGTAGTGTCACTTTACCTTGCCTCTGCCATTCATGAGCGGTCAGACATCATTAGTTTCATCTCATAACTCCAATGGTTTTGTATGTGTAGTGAAAGTCCTACATTTAGTGGATTTAGTCTTTAGGTAGAATTTATTTCTTAATTCGGTCCTGAGAGCTGTTGAATTGTTATGACTAAGCACGAAGGGATTAAAGTTTCCTATCAGACATTTTTAGGTGTGGTGAGTCTTTGAAAACAAGGGCTCTTGCATTTTCGAAAAATAGTTTGATTTAGTACTGTTTTCCTTGAACTTTGGAATTTAAAATAAAAAGTAATTTGTTTTCTATCTTGTAATTTTACTCAAACATGAACGGTTAAATGCACTTGCGCACATCCAAACAATTATAATTACCTCCGCAAACGAAGTTGGAAGGAGGTTATGTTTTACCCCCTTTAGATGTGTGTTTGTTTGTGAACAGCTTCCTGGCCACAATTTTAATCGCAGAGTAATGAAACTTGCAGGGATTAACTGATATGTAAAAAGCTGTAAATTATTAAATTTTGGAAGGTCAAGGTTGATAAATAAGCTGCCTTTGCGGAGGTCTGCGCTCTACTGGGTGCCCCTCTAGTTCATAAATGGAAAGAGAGTGAACATTATCAAGGCATCAGCCTTGGAAAATCTCATTTTTATTTTGGTGATGTATATTCCAATGTGAATATAAAGAATGGGATTATTTGTAGCCTTTTGTTTGGGGATTTTATTGCCGAAGTAACAATGAATTGAATTGTAGTTGGAGAGGGTAATATAATATCATTCCCTTTGTGTATGGAAACAATTGATAATAATTCAGGGTTTTTTGTTTGGTAAGCTTAACTTTATACATCCATCTATACATACATACATATATATATATATATATATGTATATATATATATATATATATACGCGCTAAATGCTATATATATATATATATTTATATTTATATACACCCTAAATGCTCCAGGGGTTATACAAGAAACACGTGTATGTATATATATATATATATATATATCCTTCTCGTAGTGAGAATACCTTAACATGGTGAAAAAGTTTGTGTATCGATATGATCAGGAAAGCTGTACTAGTCAGGGCCATCCATACTAGGTTGTTTGCTGAGTCATCAAACTAAAGTCTCCCACTGTCACCAATCCTCAGTTGGCCAGCGTGGTGATGAAAATTAGCCTAACGCCAGACATGAATAAAGACATATCTGAGTCCTTTGTCCTGCAGTGGACCAGAAACGGCTGCATTTGTTGTTGTAATCATTGAGCTTTTTACTATGTAGTAAGTTTGATCATGGTTATATTAATGATTTTTTTTTCTTGTAAATATAGCGTAATCCTGGTGAAATAATTTGTAAGAATTCCTCTCTCTCTCTCTCTCCTCTCTCTCTCTCTCTCTCTCTCTCTCACATGAAGTTTAACTGCTAAAACTTAAGGAGGGTGTCTTGAGACAAGGGCCAGGAAACTTCGTCATTTTCAAATACGGAGTACTTGATTACCTGTGAATTCTGGTGTGTTAAGGGTCACACGTCACATCCTCTACATGTCATTAGATTTAGAA